>NC_056744.1:1619616497-1619682755 GCF_019279795.1 Protopterus annectens
TCACTCTGTGTCATGCCCCTTACAATGCCTTCTGTTGTTTAGGGAATTCACATCCAATTGTGAACCTCACACTCTGTGTCATGCCCCTTACAATGCCTTCTGTTGTTTAGGGAATTCACATCCATTGCTATAAATCTCACTTTGAGTCCTGCCCCTTACAATGACATCAGTAGTTTACTGAATCCACATCCAGTGCTGTGACTGTCTCACTCTGTGTCCTGACCCTTACAATGCCATCAGTAGTTTACTGAATCCACATCCAGTGCTGTGACTGTCTCACTCTGTGGCATGCCCCTTACAATACCTTCTGTAGTTTAGGGAATTCACATCCAGTGCTGTGACTGTCTCACTCTGTGTCCTGCCCCTTACAATACCTTCTGTAGTTTAGGGAATTCACATCCAGTGCTGTGACTGTCTCACTCTGTGTCCTGCCCCTTACAATGCCATCAGTAGTTTACTGAATCCACATCCAGTGCTGTGACTGTCTCACTCTATGGCATGCCCCTTACAATGCCATCAGTAGTTTACTGAATTCACATCCAGTGCTGTGACAGTCTCACTCTGTGTCATGTCCCTTACAATATCTTCTGTAGTTTACTGAATTCACATCCAGTGCTGTGACAGTCTCCCTCTGTGTCATGCCCCTTACAATACCTTCTGTAGTTTACTGAATTCACATTCAGTGCTGTGACTGTCTCACTCTGTGTCATGCCCCTTACAATACCATCAGTAGTTTACTGAATTCACATCCAGTGCTGTGACTGTCTCACTCTGTGTCATGCCCCTTACAATACCTTCTGTAGTTTACTGAATTCACATTCAGTGCTGTGACTGTCTCACTCTGTGTCATGCCCCTTACAATGCCATCAGTAGTTTACTGAATTCACATCCAGTGCTGTGACAGTCTCACTCTGTGTCATGTCCCTTACAATATCTTCTGTAGTTTACTGAATTCACATCCAGTGCTGTGACAGTCTCCCTCTGTGTCATGCCCCTTACAATACCTTCTGTAGTTTACTGAATTCACATCCAGTGCTGTGACTGTCTCACTCTGTGTCATGCCCCATACAATGCCATCAGTAGTTTACTGAATTCACATCCAGTGCCGTGACTGTCTCACTCTGTGTCCTTCCCCTTACAACACCTTCTGTAGTTTACTGAATCCACATCCAGTGCTGTGACTGTCTCACTCTGTGTCATGCCCCATACAATGCCATCAGTAGTTTACTGAATTCACATCCAGTGCTGTGACTGTCTCACTCTGTGTCCTGCCCCTTACAATGCCATCAGTAGTTTACTGAATCCACATCCAGTGCTGTGACTGTCTCACTCTGTGTCATGCCCCTTACAATGCCATCAGTAGTTTACTGAATCCACATCCAGTGCTGTGACTGTCTCACTCTGTGTCATGCCCCTTACAATGCCTTCTGTTGTTTAGGGAATTCACATCCAGTTGTGAACCTCACACTCTGTGTCATGTCCCTTACAATGCCTTCTGTTGTTTAGGGAATTCACATCCATTGCTATGAATCTCACTTTGAGTCCTGCCCCTTACAATGACATCAGTAGTTTACTGAATTCACATCCAGTGCTGTGACTGTCTCACTCTGTGTCCTGCCCCTTACAATACCTTCTGTAGTTTAGGGAATTCACATCCAGTGCTGTGACTGTCTCACTCTGTGTCATGCCCCTTACAATGCCATCAGTAGTTTATTGAATTCACATCCAGTGCTGTGACTGTCTCACTCTGTGTCATGCCCCTTACAATACCTTCTGTAGTTTACTGAATCCACATCCAGTGCTGTGACTCTCTCACTCTGTGTCATGCCCCTTACAATGCCATCAGTAGTTTAGTGAATCCACATCCAGTGCTGTGACTCTCTCACTCTGAGTCATGCCCCTTACAATGCCTTCTGTTGATTAGGGAATTCACATCCAATTGTGAACCTCACACTCTGTGTCATGTCCCTTACAATGCCTTCTGTTGTTTAGGGAATTCACATCCAGTTGTGAACCTCACACTCTGTGTCATGCCCCTTACAATGCCTTCTGTTGTTTAGGGAATTCACATCCATTGCTGTGAATCTCACTTTGAGTCCTGCCCCTTACAATGCCATCAGTAGTTTACTGAATTCACATCCAGTGCTGTGACTGTCTCACTCTGTGTCATGCCCCTTACAATACCTTCTGTAGTTTACTGAATTCACATCCAGTGCTGTGACTGTCTCACTCTGTGTCCTTCCCCTTACAACACCTTCTGTAGTTTACTGAATCCACATCCAGTGCTGTGACTGTCTCACTCTGTGTCATGCCCCATACAATGCCATCAGTAGTTTACTGAATTCACATCCAGTGCTGTGACTGTCTCACTCTGTGTCCTGCCCCTTACAATGCCATCAGTAGTTTACTGAATCCACATCCAGTGCTGTGACTGTCTCACTCTGTGTCATGCCCCTTACAATGCCATCAGTAGTTTACTGAATCCACATCCAGTGCTGTGACTGTCTCACTCTGTGTCATGCCCCTTACAATGCCTTCTGTTGTTTAGGGAATTCACATCCAGTTGTGAACCTCACACTCTGTGTCATGTCCCTTACAATGCCATCAGTAGTTTACTGAATACACATCCAGTGCTGTGACTGTCTCACTCTGTGTCATGCCCCTTACAATGCCTTCTGTAGTTTAGGGAATTCACATCCAGTGCTGTGACTGTCTCACTCTGTGTCATGCCCCTTACAATGCCATCAGTAGTTTATTGAATTCACATCCAGTGCTGTGACTGTCTCACTCTGTGTCATGCCCCTTACAATGCCTTCTGTTGATTAGGGAATTCACATCCAATTGTGAACCTCACACTATGTGTCATGTCCCTTACAATGCCATCAGTAGTTTACTGAATGCACATCCAGTGCTGTGACTGTCTCACTCTGTGTCATGCCCCTTACAATGCCTTCTGTAGTTTAGGGAATTCACATCCAGTGCTGTGACTGTCTCACTCTGTGTCATGCCCCATACAATGCCATCAGTAGTTTACTGAATTCACATCCAGTGCTGTGACTGTCTCACTCTGTGTCCTGCCCCTTACAATGCCATCAGTAGTTTACTGAATCCACATCCAGTGCTGTGACTCTCTCACTCTGTGTCATGCCCCTTACAATGCCATCAGTAGTTTAGTGAATCCACATCCAGTGCTGTGACTCTCTCACTCTGAGTCATGCCCCTTACAATGCCTTCTGTTGATTAGGGAATTCACATCCAATTGTGAACCTCACACTCTGTGTCATGTCCCTTACAATGCCTTCTGTTGTTTAGGGAATTCACATCCAGTTGTGAACCTCACACTCTGTGTCATGCCCCTTACAATGCCTTCTGTTGTTTAGGGAATTCACATCCATTGCTGTGAATCTCACTTTGAGTCCTGCCCCTTACAATGCCATCAGTAGTTTACTGAATTCACATCCAGTGCTGTGACTGTCTCACTCTGTGTCCTGCCCCTTACAATACCTTCTGTAGTTTAGGGAATTCACATCCAGTGCTGTGACTGTCTCACTCTGTGTCATGCCCCTTACAATACCATCAGTAGTTTACTGAATTCACATCCAGTGCTGTGACTGTCTCACTCTGTGTCATGCCCCTTACAATGCCATCAGTAGTTTACTGAATTCACATCCAGTGCTGTGACTGTCTCACTCTGTGTCCTGCCACTTACAATACCTTCTGTAGTTTAGGGAATTCACATCCAGTGCTGTGACTGTCTCACTCTGTGTCATGCCCCTTACAATGCCATCAGTAGTTTACTGAATTCACATCCAGTGTTGTGACTGTCTCACTCTGTGTCATGCCCCTTACAATACCATCAGTAGTTTACTGAATTCACATCCAGTGCTGTGGCTGTCTCACTCTGTGGCATGCCCCTTACAATGCCATCAGTAGTTTACTGAATTCACATCCAGTGCTGTGACTGTCTCACTCTGTGTCATGCCCCTTACAATGCCATCAGTAGTTTACTGAATTCACATCCAGTGCTGTGACTGTCTCACTCTGTGTCATGCCCCTTACAATACCTTCTGTAGTTTACTGAATTCACATTCAGTGCTGTGACTGTCTCACTCTGTGTCATGCCCCTTACAATGCCATCAGTAGTTTACTGAATCCACATCCAGTGCTGTGACTGTCTCACTCTGTGGCATGCCCCTTACAATGCCATCAGTAGTTTACTGAATTCACATCCAGTGCTGTGACTGTCTCACTCTGTGTCCTGCCCCTTTCAATGCTATCAGTAGTTTACTGAATCCACATCCAGTGCTGTGACTGTCTCACTCTGTGGCATGCCCCTTACAATGCCATCAGTAGTTTACTGAATTCACATCCAGTGCTGTGACAGTCTCAGTCTGTGTCATGTCCCTTACAATATCTTCTGTAGTTTACTGAATTCACATCCAGTGCTGTGACAGTCTCCCTCTGTGTCATGCCCCTTACAATACCTTCTGGAGTTTACTGAATTCACATTCAGTGCTGTGACTGTCTCACTCTGTGTCATGCCCCTTACAATACCATCAGTAGTTTACTGAATTCACATCCAGTGCTGTGACTGTCTCACTCTGTGTCATGCCCCTTACAATACCTTCTGTAGTTTACTGAATTCACATTCAGTGCTGTGACTGTCTCACTCTGTGTCATGCCCCTTACAATGCCATCAGTAGTTTACTGAATTCACATCCAGTGCTGTGACAGTCTCACTCTGTGTCATGTCCCTTACAATATCTTCTGTAGTTTACTGAATTCACATCCAGTGCTGTGACAGTCTCCCTCTGTGTCATGCCCCTTACAATACCTTCTGTAGTTTACTGAATTCACATTCAGTGCTGTGACTGTCTCACTCTGTGTCATGCCCCTTACAATACCATCAGTAGTTTACTGAATTCACATCCAGTGCTGTGACTGTCTCACTCTGTGTCATGCCCCTTACAATACCTTCTGTAGTTTACTGAATTCACATTCAGTGCTGTGACTGTCTCACTCTGTGTCATGCCCCTTACAATGCCATCAGTAGTTTACTGAAGTCACATCCAGTGCTGTGACAGTCTCACTCTGTGTCATGTCCCTTACAATATCTTCTGTAGTTTACTGAATTCACATCCAGTGCTGTGACAGTCTCCCTCTGTGTCATGCCCCTTACAATACCTTCTGTAGTTTACTGAATTCACATCCAGTGCTGTGACTGTCTCACTCTGTGTCATGCCCCATACAATGCCATCAGTAGTTTACTGAATTCACATCCAGTGCTGTGACTGTCTCACTCTGTGTCCTTCCCCTTACAGCACCTTCTGTAGTTTACTGAATCCACATCCAGTGCTGTGACTGTCTCACTCTGTGTCATGCCCCATACAATGCCATCAGTAGTTTACTGAATTCACATCCAGTGCTGTGACTGTCTCACTCTGTGTCCTGCCCCTTACAATGCCATCAGTAGTTTACTGAATCCACATCCAGTGCTGTGACTGTCTCACTCTGTGTCATGCCCCTTACAATGCCATCAGTAGTTTACTGAATCCACATCCAGTGCTGTGACTGTCTCACTCTGTGTCATGCCCCTTACAATGCCTTCTGTTGTTTAGGGAATTCACATCCAGTTGTGAACCTCACACTCTGTGTCATGTCCCTTACAATGCCTTCTGTTGTTTAGGGAATTCACATCCATTGCTATGAATCTCACTTTGAGTCCTGCCCCTTACAATGCCATCAGTAGTTTATTGAATTCACATCCAGTGCTGTGACTGCCTCACTCTGTGTTATGCCCCTTACAATACCTTCTGTAGTTTACTGAATCCACATCCAGTGCTGTGACTCTCTCACTCTGTGTCATGCCCCTTACAATGCCATCAGTAGTTTAGTGAATCCACATCCAGTGCTGTGACTCTCTCACTCTGAGTCATGCCCCTTACAATGCCTACTGTTGTTTAGGGAATTCACATCCAGTTGTGAACCTCACACTCTGTGTCATGCCCCTTACAATGCCTTCTGTTGTTTAGGGAATTCACATCCATTGCTGTGAATCTCACTTTGAGTCCTGCCCCTTACAATGCCATCAGTAGTTTACTGAATTCACATCCAGTGCTGTGACTGTCTCACACTGTGTCATGCCCCTTACAATACCTTCTGTAGTTTACTGAATTCACATCCAGTGCTGTGACTGTCTCACTCTGTGTCCTTCCCCTTACAACACCTTCTGTAGTTTACTGAATCCACATCCAGTGCTGTGACTGTCTCACTCTGTGTCATGCCCCATACAATGCCATCAGTAGTTTACTGAATTCACATCCAGTGCTGTGACTGTCTCACTCTGTGTCCTGCCCCTTACAATGCCATCAGTAGTTTACTGAATCCACATCCAGTGCTGTGACTGTCTCACTCTGTGTCATGCCCCTTACAATGCCTTCTGTTGTTTAGGGAATTCACATCCAGTTGTGAACCTCACACTCTGTGTCATGTCCCTTACAATGCCATCAGTAGTTTACTGAATGCACATCCAGTGTTGTGACTGTCTCACTCTGTGTCATGCCCCTTACAATGCCTTCTGTAGTTTAGGGAATTCACATCCAGTGCTGTGACTGTCTCACTCTGTGTCATGCCCCTTACAATGCCATCAGTAGTTTATTGAATTCACATCCAGTGCTGTGACTGTCTCACTCTGTGTCATGACCCTTACAATACATTCTGTAGTTTACTGAATCCACATCCAGTGCTGTGACTCTCTCACTCTGTGTCATGCCCCTTACAATGCCATCAGTAGTTTAGTGAATCCACATCAAGTGCTGTGACTCTCTCACTCTGAGTCATGCCCCTTACAATGCCTTCTGTTGATTAGGGAATTCACATCCAATTGTGAAGCTCACACTCTGTGTCATGTCCCTTACAATGCCTTCTGTTGTTTAGGGAATTCACATCCAGTTGTGAACCTCACACTCTGTGTCATGCCCCTTACAATGCCTTCTGTTGTTTAGGGAATTCACATCCATTGCTGTGAATCTCACTTTGAGTCCTGCCCCTTACAATGCCATCAGTAGTTTACTGAATTCACATCCAGTGCTGTGACTGTCTCACTCTGTGTCCTGCCCCTTACAATACCTTCTGTAGTTTAGGGAATTCACATCCAGTGCTGTGACTGTCTCACTCTGTGTCATGCCCCTTACAATACATCAGTAGTTTACTGAATTCACATCCAGTGCTGTGACTGTCTCACTCTGTGTCATGCCCCTTACAATGCCATCAGTAGTTTACTGAATTCACATCCAGTGCTGTGACTGTCTCACTCTGTGTCCTGCCCCTTACAATACCTTCTGTAGTTTAGGGAATTCACATCCAGTGCTGTGACTGTCTCACTCTGTGTCATGCCCCTTACAATGCCATCAGTAGTTTACTGAATTCACATCCAGTGCTGTGACTGTCTCACTCTGTGTCATGCCCCTTACAATACCATCAGTAGTTTACTGAATTCACATCCAGTGCTGTGGCTGTCTCACTCTGTGTCATGCCCCTTACAATGCCATCAGTAGTTTACTGAATTCACATCCAGTGCTGTGACTGTCTCACTCTGTGTCATGCCCCTTACAATGCCATCAGTAGTTTACTGAATTCACATCCAGTGCTGTGACTGTCTCACTCTGTGTCATGCCCTTACAATACCTTCTGTAGTTTACTGAATACACATTCAGTGCTGTGACTGTCTCACTCTGTGTCATGCCCCTTACAATGCCATCAGTAGTTTACTGAATTCACATCCAGTGCTGTGACAGTCTCACTCTGTGTCATGTCCCTTACAATATCTTCGGTAGTTTACTGAATTCACATCCAGTGCTGTGACAGTCTCCCTCTGTGTCATGCCCCTTACAATACCTTCTGTAGTTTACTGAATTCACATCCAGTGCTGTGACTGTCTCCCTCTGTGTCCTGCCCCTTACAATGCCATCAGTAGTTTACTGAATTCACATCCAGTGCTGTGACTGTCTCACTATGTGTCATGCCCCTTACAATACCATCAGTAGTTTACTGAATTCACATCCAGTGCTGTGACTGTCTCACTCTGTGTCCTGCCCCTTACAATGCTATCAGTAGTTTACTGAATCCACATCCAGTGCTGTGACTGTCTCACTCTGTGGCATGCCCCTTACAATGCCATCAGTAGTTTACTGAATGCACATCCAGTGCTGTGACTGTCTCACTCTGTGTCATGCCCCTTACAATGCCTTCTGCTGTTTAGGGAATTCACATGCATTGCTGTGAATCTCACTTTGAGTCCTGCCCCTTACAATGCCATCAGTAGTTTACTGAATTCACATCCAGTGCTGTGACTGTCTCACTCTGTGTCATGCCCCTTACAATACCTTCTGTAGTTTACTGAATTCACATTCAGTGCTGTGACTGTCTCACTCTGTGTCATGCCCCTTACAATGCCATCAGTAGTTTACTGAATTCATATCCAGTGCTGTGACAGTCTCACTCTGTGTCATGTCCCTTACAATATCTTCTGTAGTTTACTGAATTCACATCCAGTGCTGTGACAGTCTCCCTCTGTGTCATGCCCCTTACAATACCTTCTGTAGTTTACTGAATTCACATCCAGTGCTGTGACTGTCTCCCTCTGTGTCCTGCCCCTTTACAATGCCATCAGTAGTTTACTGAATTCACATCCAGTGCTGTGACTGTCTCACTCTGTGTCATGCCCCTTACAATACCATCAGTAGTTTACTGAATTCACATCCAGTGCTGTGACTGTCTCACTCTGTGTCCTGCCCCTTACAATGCTATCAGTAGTTTACTGAATCCACATCCAGTGCTGTGACTGTCTCACTCTGTGGCATGCCCCTTACAATGCCATCAGTAGTTTACTGAATGCACATCCAGTGCTGTGACTGTCTCACTCTGTGTCATGCCCCTTACAATGCCTTCTGCTGTTTAGGGAATTCACATGCATTGCTGTGAATCTCACTTTGAGTCCTGCCCCTTACAATGCCATCAGTAATTTACTGAATTCACATCTAGTGCTGTGACTGTCTCACTCTGTGTCATGTCCCTTACAATACCTTCTGTAGTTTAGGGAATTCACACCCAGAGCAGTGAATCTGAAACTCTATGTCATGCCTCTTACAATGCCTTGTGTAGTTTATCCAGACATGCATGACCAGCCTTTGGTCAACTGGTGCCCTAGGCAAAAGGTGTCCACAGCGCCCCCTCCATCACCACCCTGTGCCCCATCCCGGTCTACCTACGCTATCCAGATTACTAGAAAAGCACCCCTGCTAGAGCAGCACCCTAAGCGTCGGCCTAGTTGGCCTGTGCCTAAGGCCCATATATATAAAATACTGTAGTCTCTTTTGTTCTTAAACACAGATTTAATGATGTCACATTTTCAGTCTCACAGTACTACACTAGTTAGTGATTTGAGAAACAACTTGGTGAGTTAATCAGACAAGTCTTTCCTAAGCTTTTTTTTTTTTTTTTTTTTGGTCCAGGTTATTATTCAAAGCTAGTTTAGGGCCATATGAACTGCAGGTGATATAAGGATGCCAAAGGTAGTCTCTGCTTTAAAATAATAAATATAGTTTTAGAATCACACTTATGTTTATTACACACTAAATAATCATTTTAAAAACTGATTAGAAAGATAATTAGAAAACAAATTAACTGTTTATGTTTTCCTGGTAACCGTTTCCCAGTTTTGAAGAAAGACTGGAGGGTGACGCACTTTTTTATATTGCCCGATATACATTAGAATTTACATTTCCTTTTCTTAGCTTTACATGCAAATGTATGCTCAAATTATTAATATCATACATGACAAAGAACTACGTTTGTGGGTGATTATGCTTTGCCTTAATAATTTTTGAGTGAGCATATACTCCCATATGTTCTTCTTCTTCATATTGCCTTGCACAAGATTAGTAGAAGTTTCTAATAGCATCCCATGCCCATGACATGAAGTAGGTTTTGGCCTTATTAAAGCTGTTGGACACATTGTTCAAGTGTTTTTTATAATTATTTTGAATAAATCACACCATAAATTATAAAGCCGAAAGAAGAAGAGGAAGAAGAAATGAAAGGGTAAGCATTTGTCATATAGTACAGCATTACCTTTCAAATCATATCTTGCATTAAACTCTCACTATGTAAATAGCCAGTGAAGTTTTTCTGTTGCTGTTTTACAGAACTGGAGGAATCAGTTCTGTTCTGTTTAGTGTATAGTAACTTTAGCTCACCCATTAAAACCTTTTTTTCACTAATTAGTGTATGTAGAAATTTTATAAGCCTGACTAAATTGCTGTATGTTCTATCAGATGCTGTTTTAACAATTGTTACTGTTAAGACTAATCCATATGTTATCAAATAGCAACAGTGCAGTTAGTTTCTATTGGAAATGCAATTTATGCTATTAATCCATTACCCTGAGGGTATTTATAGCAGTAAATGCAACTGTAACAGCTTTCTGTGTGTACCAAACATTCTGTTACTATAGAAAACGTTAAAGAAAGTCGAGGCATCATGCCAGTCCTCACATCCTTGTATCCAGTTTCAATAGCACTGGGTGCAGAAAAAGCAGTTGACCTGGCCCAGTTTGGTAGTTATTGTTAGGAAGTTAAAAACAGCAATAAACTAGGATTTGGAGGCCTGCTTGATCTGTGTTTTTGTCTACTTGTAATAAAGCTCTCTGTACAGGGGAGCTTTGAATCACAAGTTCTCATGCATTATGGCCCAATCAAGAAAATAAATCCAAGACATATTTTGGAAGGAAGACTGTACTTTAGTTTCTGAGGCAGGTTCAAGATGTTCATGTTTTAAGGTACTTCTCTTGAAATACATTCCAAGTTCATCAGGTCAAACAAAGGCATTGCAACTTCTAAAAATGTTCATGGGCAGCATGGCATTATGTAGAGAGACGTAACCTATAACAAATGTGTATAGGCAACATGGCGTTATGTACAGGGACACAACCTATAACAAATGTGTGTGGCAGCATGGCGTTATGTAGAGAGATGCAACCTATAACAAATGTGTCTGGGCAGCATGGCGTTATGTAGAGAGACACAACACATAACAAATGTGTATGGGCAGCATGGCATTATATAGAGAGACACAACCTGTAACAAATGTGTGTGGGCAGCATGGCGTTATGTACAGGGACACAACCTATAACAAACGTGTGTGGCACCATGGCGTTATGTAGAGAGATGCAACCTATAACAAATGTGTATGGACAGCGTGGCATTATATAGAGAGACACAACCTGTAACAAATGTGTATGGGCAGCACGGCGTTATCTAGAGAGATGCAACCTATAACAAATGTGTATGGGCAGTATAGCGTTATGTAGGGAATACAACCTATAACAAATGTGTATGGGCAGCACGGCGTTATGTAGAGAGATGTAACCTATAACAAATGTGTCTGGGCAGCATGCTGTTATGTAGAGCGACACAACATATAACAAATGTGTATGGGCTGCATGGTGTTATATAGAGAGACACAATCTATAACAAATGTGTCTGGGCAGCATGGCGTTATGTACAGGGACACAACCTATAACAAACGTGTGTGGCACCATGGCGTTATGTAGAGAGATGCAACCTATAACAAATGTGTCTGGGCAGCATGGCATCATGTAGAGACATAATCTATAACAAATGTGTATGGGCAGCATGTTGTTATGTAGAGAGACACAACACATAACAAATGTGTATGGACAGCGTGGCATTATGTCGAGAGACACAACCTATAATAAATGTGTGGGGGCAGCATGGCGTTATGTAGACAGATGTAATCTACAACAAATGTCTTCAGGCAGCATGGCGTTATGCAGAGATGCAACCTATAACAAATGTGTATGGGCAGAATGGCATTATGTAGAGAGACAAAACCTATAATAAATGCATATGGGCAGCATGAGCATGACGTTATGTAGAGAGATACAACCTATAACAAATGCATATGGGCAGCATGACGTTATGTAGAGAGATACAACCTATAACAAATGTGTATGGACAGTATAGCGTTATGTTGAGAAATACAACCTATAACAAATTTGTATAGGCAGCATGGCATTATGTAGCGATACAACCTATAACAAATGTGTATGGGCAGCAAAGCTTTATGCAGATATTATTTATTATTTATTTATTTATTTTACATTTGTTAACAGGGCTGGTCTAGCTGGATATATGTCCATTTTCGGTAGAGGCCCGGGGGAGAAAAGCTCCAAGCATGAACAGTGACAAAGTTAATAATGCATAGAAACATGTAGAATCACAATACAGGCTAGCATTCGTCTAAACACAGTTATAATAATAAATTTATAAACTATATCAATTTTAGTAAAAATTATACTAGACAATTATACAAAACACACTAGAAGGTATGAGCAAGTCTCAGGTAAGGGAAAAGAACATATATGTTATCCTCCTATTTCAAAGAAAGAGTAGTAACTAGATTTGGAGGTATGGGTTACAGGAGTAGGGATAGGGGTTAGAGTAAAAAGTGAAAAAAATATCAGTCTGGGTTAGCGCATGGACAAAGCCGATGAGTTTTCAGATGTTCTTTAAGATGTTTTTTGAAAAGAGAAGTAGAAGCGAGGGTAGATAATTCTGAAGGAAGCTGATTCCAGATTTTTCCTGCAGTGTTTGAGAAGAGTGAATCCCCGGCTTTGTTGTTAGCTTTATTTGAGGAAACTAGACGCTTATTAGCAGAGTGTAGTGTAGCTAGATTTGTATATGGTGTAATTAGATTAGTGAGGATAGGGGTGTTGTTAGGGTGGTATAGGATCTTTTGTGTAATAAGTAATTGTTGACAGAGTATATGGTTTTGCAATTCTAGCCATCCAAGTTGTTTGAGGTTAAGGCAGTGGTGAGTTTTAAAGGGGGAGCTTGTGATGAATCTAGCTATGCTATTATAACAGGTGGAGAGTTTAGAGAGGTTGTTTTTGGATAGGTAAGTATATATAACAGAGGCATAGAAAAGGGTGGAAATGAGGTGGGTCTGGGCAATAGTTTTCCTTGCAGAAGGGGTAAGGAAGGGTTTGATTCTATAGAGGCTGCAAAGTTTTTTGTTAACAGACTTTATAGTGGAGTTGATGTGTTCATCATAACTGAGATGATTATCAATTGTTACACCTAGTAGGTGGGTTGTAGTATCTGGGGTAATGTTGGTACCATTGTTAGAGGCTATAGAGAAGAAAGGATTAGTTGATTTATGAGTTGGGGTAAAAAGCAGTAGTTTTGCTTTTTGGGGATTTAGGAGGAGGCCGTGTTGCATAAACCAGTTTTCAACATTCTGAAAAACAGTTTGGGTAAGGGAGTGGAGAGAGGCTATATTCTTGGCTGCACAGATTAAGGTGGAGTCGTCTGCATATTGAATGCAGGTGGCTTGAGGTATGATCATGTGTAAATTGTTAATAAATAAAGAAAAGAGTAGGGGACCTAAGATAGAGCCCTGGGGTACTCCAATATTTACTGGGAGTACTGAAGACAGATTGTTATGCCAAAGTACTGCTTGCTGTCTATTTTCCAGATAAGACCTACACCATTGTATAGCTTGAGGATCAAGAGAATGAGCCTTTAGTTCGTCTAGAAGTAAGTTATGGTTAACCATGTCAAAGGCATTCGACAGGTCAATAAATAGTGCAGAGGAAAAAGAGTTATTGTTACGATTTTTATATATAGAGTCTGTAAAGGATAAGACAGCAGTCGATGTGCTATGGAATGGCCTAAAGCCATGTTGGCAGTTAGCTAGTAAGTTATTTTGTAGTAAGTGGTTAAGTAGTTGTTTGTGAATACATTTTTCCATTATCTTAGCTAATGGGGAGAGTAAAGCAATAGGGCGAAAGTTAGAAAGCTCATTGGAAGGTCCACCTTTATGTAGAGGGATGATGTGGGATATCTTCCATAGAGCAGGGATTTTGCCTTCTGAGATAGTTCTGTTAATAAGGATAGAGATGGGATAGTCTATGGCTTTTGCGGCTATTTGTAGGTATTCAGATGGGAGACGGTCAGTAGAAGGGGGTGCAAGGTTTCAATTTTTGAAGTAGCTTACAGATGAGAGATGTAGATACAGGTTGTATTTGAAAAGTAGGCAATGAAGTATTGCAGGTATTTGGTTGGGAAGTAGTGAAGGGTGGTAAAGAATTGACCAGGGTTTGAATGGCTTCTGTAAAGTAGTTATTAAAGGCATCAGGGATCTGGTTGGAGTTGTTATGGTTGAAACTGGTTGTTTGTTGGAGGTGAGGGTAGAAGTCTTTTTTGTCTCTAAGTATATCCTTCTTGGTAGCATTTCTTAGCTGTTTAAAGTGGAGGTGGTTTGTTGGACATTTGGTAGCTCTCCATTTAGCCCAGATTTTATTTCTGAGGAGTATCTTTTGCCTAGTTTGTTTTGTGAGCCATGGGGCAGATTTGGTTCTTATTCTAGTAGAGCAATAAGGTGCATGGCAGTCGAGGATTTGAAGAAAGTTAGTATTAAAGTAGGTAATGGCTTCATCAAGTTCTAGATGGGTTAGTGGTGACCAGTCACATGTTTGCAATTCGGTTAGGAAGCTGTCTGGATTAAAGAATTTTTTAAGTGGGAGGTTTTGATATTATGAGTAGTTGGAATATGGACTTTTTGTCTAATAATGTAGGTAAGCATATGGTCACTGATATCGTCGGGAAGGGTTCCTGGAATATAAGTTTCGTGGTGGCTATTAATAAGGATCCAGTCCAGAGTAGTTTCCTTGCTGCTAGGTTTGTGGATTCTCTTAGGAGTTGTTACTAATTTTGAGAATCCAAAGAGGTTTATGTGGTTGGTAGGGTTCAGAGAACTGCAAGTGGACGAGTCTATGTTAAAGTCACCTAGTACAATGGTCTCCTGGGGTAGTTGGGTAGAGAGGTGACTGAGTAGGTTCTCAAGACTATTGTTATTATTACCTGGGGGTAGATACATACAAATTAGATAGATAGATTTGGAGTTATTGATTTGGAGTTTGGTAGTTAGGATTTCAGATTTGGTGTCTAATAATGGAAGTACATTAACATGGGAAATTAGGAGGTTAGATTTATAGAGAATGGCTATAACTCCACCTTTTTTGATTTTACGGTCATTTCTAAGGATGTTATACCCAGGAGGGGTAATTTCCTGGTCTAGAGTAGATGGTTTTAGCCAAGTTTCTGTAAGACATAAGAATGTCAAATGAGTATACATCAAGGAGTGCATGCAGGTAGGAAATGTTATTGTTAATACTTCTAATGTTAAGGTGAGTTATCAAGAGGGAGTTAGATGGTTTAGTTAATGTAGAAACTATAGGCACTGTTAAATTGGTAGGGTTATTGTCATAGTTAGTATTGGGGCCAGGGTTTGGATGAATATCACCGTCTAGGAGGGGGTGTTGCTGGGGGTATTGTAGAGATTTAAGGAGTTTATAGAGGTTATTAAAAGTCTTTTTGGTAGAAAAGTAAATAATGTGGATCGCTCTGTGAAATTTTGGTAGTATATAATTGGAGTTACAGGTTATGCTACTGTGGTTAAGGGAGAAGATGAAAGAAGATGGTAAAGTTTATTGGAAGTAATGGTTTTTTCAGGTATAGACAGATGTTCAAAGGAGGTGAGTGAGTAAGGTATGGTAAAACAGGCTATTGTGGTAGTTAAGAGTAGTATGTTTGTGAAAATATTTTTATTTGTTGGGGCCATGGTCAAAAGTAGATTTAAGTAGGGAGTAGCTTATGTTAGTAGGTGATGTAGAAAGAAGAAGAAAATGTTAGAAGAGACTGAGCAGGGTATAAAGTAAGCAGGTAAGCAATTAGAGGAGGTAGAATTGGGAAGTAAATTAGTGTAGTATTAATATAATTAGTGTTAATTAGTGTAGATAGATGCAACCTATAACAAATGTGTATAGCAGCATGGCATCATGTAGAGATACAACCTGTAACAAATGTGTATGGGCAGAATGGCGTTATGTAGAAAGATACAAGCTATAACAAATGTGTATGGCCAGTATGGCATTATGTAGAGAGACAAAACCTATAACAAATGTGTATGGACAGCATGGCATTATGTAGAGAGACAAAATCTATAACAAATGTGTATGGGCAACAGGAATTATGTAGAGATACAACCTATAACAAATGTGTATGGGCAGCATGGCTTTATGCAGAGAGATTCAACCTGTAACAAATGTGTACAGGCAGCATGTTATTATGTAGGGAGACACAACCTATAACAAATGTGTCTGGGCAGCATGGCGTTATATAGAGAGACACAACCTATAATAAATGTGTGTGGCCAGCATGGTGTTATGTAGAGAGACGCAACCTATAACAAATGTGTATGGACAGCATGGCTTTATGTAGAGAGACACAACCAATAACAAATGTGTATGGGCAGCATGGCATTATGTAGAGCTATGACCTGTAACAAATGTGTATGGGCAGTATAGAGTTATATAGAGAAATACAACCTATAACAAATGTGTATGGGCAGCAAAGCTTTATGCAGAGAGATGCAACCTATAACAAATGTGTATGGACAGCATGGTGTTATGTAGAGAGACACAACTTATAACAAATGTGTATTTGCTGTATGGCATTATGTAGAGAGACACAACTTACAACAAATGTGTGTGGGCAGTATGGCATTATGTAGAGATACAACCTATAACATGTGTATGGGCAGCATGGCATTATGTATACAGATGTAACCTACAACAAATGTCTTCAGGCAGCATGGCGTTATGTAGAGAGATGTAACGTACAACAAATGTGTATGGGCAGTATGGCGTTATGTAGAGAGATACAACCTATAACAAATGTGTGTGGACAGTATAGCGTTATGTTGAGAAATACAACCTATTACAAATGTGTATGGGCAGCATGACATTATGTAGCAATACAACATATAACAAATGTGTATGGACAGTGTAACATTATGTTGAGAAATGCAACCTATAACAAATGTGTATGGGCAGTATAGCATTATGTAGAGAGATACAACCTATAACAAATGTGTATGGGCAGCATGGCATTATGTAGAGATACACAACCTTTAACAAATGTGTATAGCAACATGGCTTCATGTAGAGATACAACTTATAACAAATGTGTATGGGCAGAATGGCATTATATAGAGAGATACAACCTATAACAAAAGTGTATGGACAGCATGGCATTATGTTGAGCTACGACCTGTAACAAACGTGTATGGGCAGTATAGCGTTATATAGAGAAATACAACCTATAACAAATGTGTATGGGCAGCATGGTGTTATATAGAGAGGCACAACCTATAACAAATGTGTATGGGCAGTATAGCATTATGTAGAGAGATACAACCTATAACAAATGTGTATGGCAACATGGGATTATGTAGAGATACAATCTATAACAAATGTGTATGGACAGCATGGCATTATGCAGAGAGATGCAACCTATAACAAATGTGTATGGGCAACATGGGATTATGTAGAGATACAACCTATAACAAATGTGTTTGGGCAGTATGGCGTTATATAGCGATACATCCTATAACAAATGTGTATGGATGGCATGGCTTTATGCAGAGAGATGCAACCTATAAGAAATGTGTATGGGCAGTATAGCATTATGTAGAGAGATACAACCTATAACAAATGTGTATGGGCAGCATGGTGTTATGTAGAAAGACACAACCTTTAACAAATGTGCATAGCAGCATGTCTTCATGTAGAGATACAACTTATAACAAATGTGTATGGGCAGAATGGCATTATATAGAGAGATACAACCTATAACAAAAGTGTATGGACAGCATGGCATTATGCAGAGAGATGCAGCCTATAACAAATGTGTTTGGGCAGTATGGCGTTATATAGCGATACAACCTATAACAAATGTGAATGGACAGAATGTCTTTATGCAGAGAGATACACCCTGTAACAAATGTGTACAGGCAGCATGGCGTTATGTAGAGAGACACAACCTATAACAAATGTGTAAGGGCAGCATGGTGTTATGTAGAGATACAACCTATAACAAATGTGAATGGACAGCATGGCTTTATGCAGAGAGATACACCCTGTAACAAATGTGTACAGGCAGCATGGCATTATGTAGAGAGACACAACCTATAACAGCTGTGTGTGGGCAGCATGGTGTTATGTAGAGAGACGCAACCTATAGCAAATGTGTATGGGCAGCACAGCGTCATGAAGAGATACAACCTATAACAAATGTGTATGGGCAGGAAAGCTTTATGCAGAGAGATGCACCCTATAACAAATGTGTAGGGGCAGCATGGCGTTATGTAGAGAGACACAACTTATAACAAATGTGTATTTGCAGTATGGCATTATGTAGAGAGACGCAACCTATGACAAATGTGTATAGCGTCATGGCGTCATGTAGAGATACAACCTATAAAAAATGTGTATGGGCAGCATGGCGTTATGTAGAGATACAACCTATAACAAATGTGTACGGGCAGAATGGCATTATGAAGAGAGATACAACGTATAACAAATGTGTATCGGCAACATGACATTATGTAGCGATACATCGTATAACAAATGTGTACGGGCAGCATGGCTTTATGCAGAGACATGCAACTGGTAACAAATGCGTACAGGCAGCATGGCATTATGTAGAGAGACACAACCTATAACAAATGCATATGGGCAGCATGGTGTTATGTCAAGAGACACAACCTATAACAAATGTGTGTGGGCAGCATAGTGTTATGTAAAGAGACACAGCCTATAACAAATGTGTATGGACAGCATGGCGGTATATAGAGAGATACAACCTATAACGTGTGTGTAGGCAGCATAGTGTTATGTAGAGAGATGCAGCGTATAGCAAATGTGTAAGAGAAGCATGACGTTATGTAAAGATATGACCTATAACAAATGTGTATGGGCAGCATGGCGTTATGTAGAGAGATGTAACCTACAGTAAATGTGTTCGAGCAGCATGGCATTATGTAGAGAGATGTAACATAAATGTGTATGGGCAGCATGGTGTTATGTAGAGAGATGTAACCTACAGTAAATGTGTTCGAGCAGCATGGCATTATGTAGAGAGATGTAACATAAATGTGTATGGGCAGCATGGCATTATGTAGAGAGATACAACCAATAACAAATGTGTATGGGCAGCATGATGTTATGTAGAGCTACAACCTGTAACAAATGCGTATGGACAGTACAGCGTTATGTTGAGAAATTCAACCTATAACAAATTTGTATGGGTAGCATGGCATTATGTAGCGATACAACCTATAACAAATGTGTATGGGCAGCAAAGCTTTATGCAGAGAGATGCAACCTATAACAAATGTGTGGGGGCAGCATGGCGTTATGTAGAAAGATACAATCTATAACAAATGTGTATGGCCAGCATGGCATTAAGTATAGAGACTATGTAGAGCTACAACCTGTAACAAATGCGTATGGACAGTACAGCGTTATGTTGAGAAATTCAACCTATAACAAATGTGTATGAGCAACATGGAATTATGTAGAGATGCAACCTATAACAAATGTGTTTGGTCAGTATGGCGTCATATAGCGATACAACCTATAACAAATATGTATGGACAGCATGGCTTTATGCAGAGAGATGCAAACTGTAACAAATGTGTACAGGCACCATGGCATTATATAAAGAGACACAACCTATAACAAATGTGTATGGGCAGCATGGCGTTATGTAGAGAGACACAAACAATAACAAATGTGTATGGGCAGTATGGCGTTATGTAGAAAGATGTAACCTAGAGTAAATGTGTTCAGGCAGCATGGCGTTATGTAGAGAGATGTAACCTACAATAAATGTGTTCGGGTAGCATGGCATTATGTAGAGAGATGTGACATAAATGTGTATGGGCAGCATGGTGTTATGTAGAGAGACACAATTTATATTAAATGTGTATTTGCAGTGTGGCATTATGTAGAGAGATGCAACCTATGACAAATGTGTATAGCATCATGGTATCATGTAGAGACACAACCTATAAAAAATGTGTATGGGCAGCATGGCGTTATGTAGAGACACAACCTATAACAAATTTCTCTGGGCAGCATGTTGTTATGTAGATAGCCAGCACCTATAACAAATGTGTGTGGGCAACATGGTGTTATGTCGAGAGACACAACCTATAACAAATGTGTATGGGCAGCATGGTGTTATGCAGAGAGATGCAACCTATAACAAATGTGTCTGGGCAGCATATCGTTATTTAAAGAGACACAGCCTATAACAAATGTGTATGGGCAGCATGGCATTATATAGAGAGATTCAACCTATAACAGATGTGTGTGGGCAGCATGGCATTATGTAGAGAGATACAACCTAAAACAAATGTGTATGGACAGCATGGCGTTATATAGAGAGACACAACCTATAACAAATGTGTATGGGCAGCAAAGCTTTATGCAGAGAGATGCACCCTATAACAAATGTGTAGGGGCAGCATGGCGTTATGTAGAGAGACACAACTTATAACAAATGTGTATTTGCAGTATGGCATTATGTAGAGAGATACAACCTATGACAAATGTGTATAGCGTCATGACGTCATGTAGAGATACAACCTATAAAAAATGTGTATGGGCAGCATGGCGTTATGTAGAGATACAACCTATAATAAATATGTATGGGCAGAATGGCGTTATGAAGAGAGATACAACATATAACAAATGTGTATCGGCAGCATGACATTATGTAGCGATACATCGTATAACAAATGTGTACGGGCAGCATGGCTTTATGCAGAGACATGCAACCGGTAACAAATGCGTACAGGCAGCATGGCATTATGTAGAGAGACACAACCTATAACAAATGCATATGGGCAGCATGGTGTTATGCAGAGAGATGCAACCTATAACAAATGTGTCTGAGCAGCATGGCGTTATATAGAGAGATACAACCTATAACAAATGAGTATGGGCAGCATGGTATTATGTAGATCTACAACCTGTAACAAATGTGTATGGGCAGTATAGCGTTATATAGAGAATACAACCTATAACAAATGTGTGTGGGCAGCATGGCGTTATGTAAAGAGACGCAACCTATAACAAATGTGTATGGGCAGTATGGCATTATGTAAAGAGACGCAACCTATAACAAATGTGTATGGGCAGTATGGCATTATGTAGATCTACAACCTGTAACAAATGTGTATGGGCAGTATAGCGTTATGTAGAGAATACAACCTATAACAAATGTGTATGGGCAGCATGGCATTATGTAGAGATACAACTTATAACAAATGTGTATGGGCAGTATAGCGTTATGTAGAGAATTACAACCTATAACAAATATGTATGGGCAGCAAAGCTTTATGCAGAGAGATGCAACCTATAACAAATGTGTATGAACAGCATGGCGTTATGTAGAGATACACAACTTATAACAAATATGTATTTGCTGTATGGCATTATGTAGAGAGGCACAACATACAACAAATGTGTGTGGGCAGTATGGCATTATGTAGAGATACAACCTATAAGAAATGTGTATTGGCAGCTTGGCATTATGTAGACAGGTGTAACCTACAACAAATGTCTTCAGGCAGCATGGCGTTATGTAGAGAGATGTAACGTACAACAAATGTGTATGGGCAGTATGGCGTTATGTAGAGAGATACAACCTATAACAAATGCATATGGGCAGCATGGCATTATGTAGAGAGATACAACCTATAACAAATGTGTGTGGACAGTATAGCGTTATGTTGAGAAATACAACCTATTACAAATGTGTATGGGCAGCATGGCTTTATGTAGAGAGATACAACTTATAAGAAATATGTATGGAGAACATGTCATTATGCACACAGACACAACCTATAACAAATGCGTATGGGAGCATGATGTTATGTAGAGAGACACAACCTCTAACAAATGTGTATGGGCAGTATGGCATTATGTAGAGAGACACAACCTATAAGAAATATGTATGGAGAACATGTCATTATGCACACAGACACAACCTATAACAAATGCGTATGGGAGCATGATGTTATGTAGAGAGACACAACCTCTAACAAATGTGTATGGGCAGTATGGCATGTAGAGAGACACAACCTATAAGAAATATGTATGGAGAACATGTCATTATGTACACAGACACAACCTATAACAAATGTGTACGGGAGAATGGTGTTATATAGAGAGACACAACCTATAACAAATGTGTATGGGCAGCTGGCATTATGTAGAGAGACACAACCTATAACAAATGTGTATGGGCAGCATGGTGCTATGTAGAGGGACACAACCTATAACAAATGTGTATGGGCATTATGTAGAGAGACACAACCTATAAGAAATATGTATGGAGAACATGTCATTATGTACACAGCCACAACCTATAACAGATGCGTATGGGAGCATGGTGTTATGTAGAAAGACACAACCTATAACAAATGTTTATGTGCAGCATGGCGTTATTTAGAGACATATAACCTTTAACAAATGTGTATGAGTAGGATGGCATTATGTAGAAAGATATAACCTATACCAAATGTGTGTGGGCAGCATTATGTTAGGTAGAGAGATGCAACCTATAACAAATGTGTATGGGTAGCATGATGTTATGTAGAGAGATGCAACCTATAACAAATGTGTATGGGTAGCATGATGTTATGTAGAGAGATGCAACCTATAACAAATGTGTATGGGTAGCATGATGTTATGTAGAGAGATGCAACCTATAACAAATGTTAATGGGCGGCATGGCATTATGTAGAGAGAAGCATCCTATACCAAATGTGTATGGGAAACATGGCGTTATGTAGAGAGATGCAACCTCTAAAAAATGTAGCATGGCATTATGTAGAGAAATGTAATCTATAACAAATGTGTGGGCAGCATGGCATTATGTAGAGAGATACATCCTATAAGAAATGTGTATGGGAGCATGATGTTATGTAGAGAGACACAACCTCTAACAAATGTGTATGGGCAGCTGGCGTTATGTAGAGAGACACAACCTATAACAGCTGTGTGTGGGCAGCATGGCATTATGTAGGGAGACGTAACCTATAACAAATGTGTATGGGCATCATGGTCCATAGATGAACAAGTTGCCTTTGATGAAGAAGCCAAACCCGATAACAACAGCATTCAGCAGTTTGGTAACAATGATCTTCCCATGAGCCTCTGGGGTAAATACACAGAGACAACGAATATAACAGATGCTAAAGACAAAGATGACAAATATAAAAATGTGTGCAGAGAATGACTTCATCACACTAATAAGTGAAACAGGACAGGAAAACAAAGGCTTGCTGAGGTTGTCTTGTTTTCGTAGTTCCCCCTAACTCACTAATTTGTTCTTATAATGCCATGTGGTCTAGGGTTGCCCATGTGTTTATCAGGTCTGTGTATGCAAGAAAAATACTGCTGGAATTTTTCTTAAGGTAAATACTTTGCACTATGCCTCCAAAAATGCTTATTGCTTTTCCATAATTAAAAAAAAAATATATATATATATATATATATATATATATATATATATCTATATATATATATTTGTTTGTGTCTTTTGGCTTTTCCCGGTTAGGGGTCACCACAGTGGAACTGCGGTCCGCTAAATGATTGGCAGTAGATTTTTACGTGCTGGCTTACCGGGCCTAACGCACAACCTTCGATGAAGGAACGCCCATTCACGCATGTCGCCAGACAGAAAACGCTCTAACTGAGAATCGAACGGGCAACGTCTAACTGTGAGGTGACAACGCTATATATATATATATATATATATATATATATATATATATATATATATATATATATATCAGCATCATGAGGTATCATCAAGAGGTCAAAGATCCTGATTTATCAAGTGAACTGGGTAAACATTTCTTGGACTGCACACCCACATCACTGATTCATTTGCAGAGTATTTAGCAGAACATTTTCTAGTGAATCCTTCTAAGAATAAAACCTCTGTGAAATCTAGATGAGACAAGTTCCCTTTTTTCCAGTGTATGAGTCCTTACAAAGAAAATAAACTGGGGACCATGTAGGTGACCATGCTACATATAATTGGGAAATGTCACCGAAAGGAACTTCAAGTATGGATTTCCTTCTAGTCAGGGACAAACATTTAGAGAGAGTCAGTGGGGTGGTGAGAGATGGCGCATGCTGTGCTGGTAATCAGAGAGAGTCAGTGGGGTGGTGGGAGATGGAGCACGCTGTGCTGATAATCAGAGAGAGAGTCAGTGAGGTGGTAGGAGATGGAGCACACTGTGCTGGTAATTAGAGAGAGTCAGTGGGGTGGTGACAGATGGAGCACACTGTGCTGGTAATCAGAGAGAGAGTCAGTGAGGTGGTAGGAGATGGAGCACACTGTGCTGGTAATTAGAGAGAGTCAGTGGGGTGGTGACAGATGAAGCACGCTGTGCTGGTAATCAGAGAGAGAGTCAGTGAGGTGGTAGGAGATGGAGCACACTGTGCTGGTAATTAGAGAGAGTCAGTGGGGTGGTGACAGATGGAGCACGCTGTGCTGGTAATCAGAGAGATGCAGTGGGGTGGTGAGAGATGGAGCATGCTGTGCTGATAATCAGAGAGAGTCAGTGGGGTGGTGAGAGATGGAGCATGCTGTGCTGGTAATCAGAGAAAGTCAGTGGAAGGTGAGAGATGGAGCATGATGTGCTGGTAATCAGAGAGAGTCAGTGGGGTGGTGGGAGATTGAGCATGCTGTGCTGGTAATCAGAGAGAGTCAGTGGGGTGGTGGGAGATGGAGCAAGCTGTGCTAGTAATCAGAGAGAGTCAGTGGGGTGGTGACAGATGGAGAATACTGTTCTGGTAATCAGAGAGAGTCAGTGGGGAGGTGGGAGATGGAGCATTCTGTGCGGGTAATCAGAGAGTCAGTGGGGTGATGGGAGATGGAGCCCACTGTGCTGGTAATCAGAGACAGTCAGTGAGGTTGTGGGAGATGGAGCATGCTGTGCTGGTAATTAGAGAGAGTCAGTGGGGTGGTGACAGATGAAGCACGCTGTGCTGGTAATCAGAGAGATGCAGTGGGGTGGTGAGAGATGGAGCATGCTGTGCTGATAATCAGAGAGAGTCAGTGGGGTGGTGACAGATGGAGCATGCTGTGCTGGTAATCAGAGAGAGTCAGTGGAAGGTGAGAGATGGAGCATGATGTGCTGGTAATCAGAGAGAGTCAGTGGGGTGGTGGGAGATTGAGCATGCTGTGCTGGTAATCAGAGAGAGTCAGTGGGGTGGTGGGAGATGGAGCACGCTGTGCTAGTAATCAGAGAGAGTCAGTGGGGTGGTGACAGATGGAGCATACTGTTCTGGTAATCAGAGAGAGTCAGTGGGGAGGTGGGAGATGGAGCATTCTGTGCGGGTAATCAGAGAGTCAGTGGGGTGATGGGAGATGGAGCCCACTGTGCTGGTAATCAGAGACAGTCAGTGAGGTTGTGGGAGATGGAGCATGCTGTGCTGGTAATGAGAGAGAGTCAGTGAGGTTGTGGGAGATGGAGCATGCTGTGCTGGTAATGAGAGAGAGTCAGTGAGGTGGTAGGAGATGGAGCACACTGTGCTGGTAATTAGAGAGAGTCAGTGGGGTGGTGACAGATGGAGCACGCTGTGCTGGTAATCAGAGAGATGCAGTGGGGTGGTGAGAGATGGAGCATGCTGTGCTGATAATCAGAGAGAGTCAGTGGGGTGGTGAGAGATGGAGCATGCTGTGCTGGTAATCAGAGAAAGTCAGTGGAAGGTGAGAGATGGAGCATGATGTGCTGGTAATCAGAGAGAGTCAGTGAGGTGGTGGGAGATTGAGCATGCTGTGCTGGTAATCAGAGAGAGTCAGTGGGGTGGTGGGAGATGGAGCAAGCTGTGCTAGTAATCAGAGAGAGTCAGTGGGGTGGTGACAGATGGAGCATACTGTTCTGGTAATCAGAGAGAGTCAGTGGGGAGGTGGGAGATGGAGCATTCTGTGCGGGTAATCAGAGAGTCAGTGGGGTGATGGGAGATGGAGCCCGTTGTGCTGGTAATCAGAGACAGTCAGTGAGGTTGTGGGAGATGGAGCATGCTGTGCTGTTAATCAGAGAGAGTCATTGGGGTGGTGGGAGGTGGAGCATGCTGTGCTGGTAATGAGAGAGAGTCAGTGGGGTAGTGGGAGATGGAGCATGCTGTGCTGGTAATCTTATGATTAATCAGTTTGAAAAAGTGCAGAACACGTCTTCAGATAGTTCTTTAAAACCTTGTTACAAAGAACTACCTGAGACTCAGTGATTGTTCAGCTTTTTATAGTTGTTCTTGGATTAAAAATATAGTTCCATCTGAAAGCATGTCTGCTGGGGACTCCACAGTTTTGGGACACTTAAACAATCAACAGCAAGCACCTCTAAAGCAGCACAATCTCTGAATTGTTATACTGTAACTAAACCTACTGTAAATCCAGAGGTGACTTTAAATGTCTGCACCAAAGAACCTCTTTCAAACAAAAGAGGATTTTCATGATGATCTTTGCTGAGAATAACATATTCATATTCTCTTTAGGTACATCACTGAAAAAACATGCCATTTACATGTTCTTTTGGCAGTTGTTGAATTGCTGCAGCTGTAATGAGTGAGTCTTTAATGTAAAGCTTAAAAGAAAGAATATATTTTTTGTGCTTATTTATTAGACCCAGATGGCAATGGTACTTGCAAAAACAAATAATGGGTGTAAACATACACACACACACACACACACACACACACACACACACACACACACACACACACACACACACACACACACACACACATAAACATATGCACATTGACAAATACCAGTGCATTTGTGCATACTTGTACATTTGCACTCATGTACACTCATATGTACTTGCGCTCATTCACACACACACACACACACACACACACACACACACACACACACACACACACACACACAAAATCAGATAAAAACATTGAAACCTGATTTGCACCCTCTTTCAAAGAAAAAAAATGTAAATGTATATACTTCCCATGACATCAACATGCATTATTTCAACACTCAGAAGTACAAACTTCCAATGACTGGCATCAGTAAATGATTGTAATCCTCAGTGACTTAGCAGAAATCAAATATTTAAGGAGGGTCAGAGGTCGTCTTCTATGTAGAGTTTTTTTTTTCAACCAATCATTATGCCAGCACTGCACCTGCATCCATGTCCACTCAGACAACCAATAAGATGCAGATACAGGCTGGACAAATGGTGAAAATTTCCTTTTTGTTCCAGCTCTCAAAACACTTATTCAAATACAGTAGGAAAAAATTAAGACAGTACCTTGTTTCAAGTTTGTTTCTTCATTTTTGCTACAGTTCTTGAATAAGAATGCTACCTTCAGCCAATAATCCGTCCAAGACACAGTCCATGAGATTGTGGAAAGTTGGGGGAATGTGCTTCCCCCTCCTCACTCAATGTTTCCAGCACCCTTAGATACAACAATATTACAAATAGCTGTCTCTCTTAATATTTCTGCATAATATTTAAGCCCTCTTCATACAGCCAGAGTATGTGCATTTAAAGTATGTGGGGGCAGGATAGTTGGTCATTATAGAACAAGCTCCTCATACACACCATACAAAGTGCAGCTGGAGGGTAGAACAAGCAGGCCATAAGGCTTCTTATACACACCATACAAAGTGCAGCTTGAGGGGTACTTTAAAATAAAGCAAAGCTCATTTTTAAAGATTGTGTAGTAGGAGTAACCCCTCAGTTTTTCAGACAAGAGATTCCATATTCAAAGAAATTCAGAGCTAAAAGCGTGGTTTCCATGCCACCTGGAAGTATTATCAGTATCATTTTAAGCTGATAATTATACATTGCCTTCCTGACTTGTAGGTACCATTGAAGAAGATTTTCCACAGCGATATTGCAGTCGCTGTGCAGTATGCAGCATGCAAGATACACTTCAGCATAGACATTTTTTGTTTGAAAGAAAGACCCCTCCCCACGTGAGGTAACATACAGCAGTGGTGGTAAGATCAAGAGGGTACATAATGAGTCAAACCAACTTACTATATACAAGTCAATTTTTAGGCCATTCAGTCTTTGTGTTTTGGGACTCACTTCATCAGGCACTGACATTTCAAATGATTCCAAAAATATTTTTGCAGGTTCTAGATAGGCATTACAAAACACTTGGCTGCAGTCTGCACATGACCTCAATACCAAACAACAGATGGGCTTTGTGCATGGATTGTGCAATGATAAGCCTCTCTGTTATGGCAAGGTGCTGTGATGCTTTGTAGAGAACACCTGCTAGTGAACCTTCCTCACAGTGATAGTTATATCATAACTATGAGTCAGGTCCTGGTCAAGCGAAAGTCTCACATATTTAACTTTGTCCATAGTTGAAATAGGGACACCATCCTTCGAAATGAAAGAAAAGATTGAATAAAGTGTCCATAAGGAAGCCCTAGGTCAGAGCAGCATGTTTTGGACTCGGAAGGATGTAGCTGTAATCCACTGGGGAATAATAATGTTTGCACAAAGTACAGGACCTCTTGCAGGTCAGTCTGAGTTTTATCTGTTCTTCACTTACTACTGCAGAGTTACCAACATACTAAAAGAGGGTGGCTTTACCCCAGGAAAGTTACATTCGATTCACAAATAACAAAAAAAAAAGTAAAGGACTCACTTGACAAAACTAGCACAGTTGGATAAACATCTGTAAAATCACATCAGACCTAAGAAAGTTACAAGATTTTGTGAGACTGAGAAATACAGATCCAGAATATTTACCTTTGTCATGAGAGGTTGCAATAGGATTTGTTATTATAACTAACCCAAGCAGTGTCTGCACCATGGTTAGTCTGACATCCATGATGTACTTCTTACAGTAGGGAGCACAAGAGCTGGGAGTGGCCAGACTTCTATAATACATTTGCTGTGCGAGTCGGACTACAATAGGTCTGTAGCTGTTAACTTAGTAAGGGTCACTACCTGTGTGCATAAGAACAACGGTTGCAGAATTCCACGCCAGCAGTAGCATGCAGCCTATAAAAGTACAGCTAATTTAACAGGTAATTTCTTTGTGATATTACAAACCACAATCTACATGGATGTAGTTAGAAGACTATCCACTGAAAGGGGGAGATGTTATCTTGCTTTTGTGAGTTTGCAGTATACATGTGAGGGCCGTAAAAGCCTCACTCACTTTTCTGCACTTGTCTTTATTCATAACAATCACAGCAATCTCCACCTTGTTGATGGGAGCAAAGTCATTACATGTGTGAGCTTTGGCTTCCTTGAGGTATCTCCTGACTAAATAGAAACCCATATTTTTTCTTGACATTCATTCTCTTGGCTCTAATTAATTTGTCCTTCAACACATATTTTTTTAGGTGAAAAAGGTGCGTACAAAAGGAATGTCTTTTGGCTTTTCCCAGTTAGGGGTTGCCACAGCAGAACTCTGGTCCACTAATGATTGGCAGTTGATTTTTACAGTGATGAGTTGCCAGCCCAACACCCAACCTTCAAAGAAGATACACCCATTCACACACACACCTGCATGTCTTTATACATCACTCAGCTACAGGGAGAATATGCAGACTCCACACAGAAGGCACTCCAGCCAAGAATCAAGCAAGAGAACCTCTTGTTGTGAGGCAACAATGCTAACCACTGCACCACCACAGCCTTTACATAGTAATAACTTCAAATATTTATTTCTACTGACTTCCTTTCTATGCAGTCTTGCTAACAACACCATGCTCATGGTGTTTTTAAGACAATCATGTCTAAATAATTAAAAACTTCTGTGTTGCACTTCATTTCACATCTATACATATTAGTACATGAATTCATTGACACAAACACTTCTTTCAATTCATCCACTGTTGAATTCCACAACACAAAAAGGTCAGAAATAAAATTATCATAATTTTTATGTTTTGACGGAAAATGAAAATCAAACGTGTTCTGTCATCTGCCATTGCTAACCTGCTAGAACATTTCTCAATTAAATACAAAAATATTGTTGTCTTATACCATTTCTAGCAGCATGCATATTCAGTTACAGTGATGCAGTGGTAGCATTATCACTTCACAGCAAAAGGTTCTCTGGTTTGATTCTTGGCTGGTGTGCCTTCTGTGTGGAGTCTGTATATCCTCCTATGTTCAGGTGAGTTTTCTCCCACATTGCAAACACATGCATCTGGAGCATTTCTCCCTGGGCTGTCACTGAAAATTGGCTTCATTCCAAGTTGGACTTTCCCGGTAAACAAATGTTAAAAAAAATAAAAATATCAGCTTTGTGAACAAATTTATTTAGGAATACTTGCAACATATTCAAACTCTTCTGCTGAGGATCACAGTGTATTAGTAAACCACATCAAATATTGTTAATACTGTCAGGCAATTTAGTTGTTGTTGTATCTTTCGGCTTTTCCCGGTTAGGGGTCGCCACAGCAGAACTCTGGTCCACTAATGATTGGCAGTAGATTTTTACATACTGAGTTGCCAGCTCTGACACACAACCTTCAATGAAGGTACGCCCACTCACACATGTCTCAACACAGAAGATGGTTTAGCTGAGAATCGAACAGGAGAACGTCATACTGTGAGGCGACAACACAACCGTAGCACCACCACCGCAGTCCATAATAAAATCTTGTCATGCAATCAAAGGTATTCTTAACACGTGTAATACCACTGCTGAAGGGGCTCCTTTTTGGCTTCCCCTGCAGCAATAACAACAATTGCCCTAGCTGTGCCTTCGGAAGCCTGAGAACCTCTAAAACCAGCATTGCTTGACCACGGTTTGCTTATTTACATCCAGGCATAGCAACACCATGTTTACATTTTCTTTATGCATTTGTAAAGGATAGGACTGTGAATACCACCACAAATTAGCTAACGTTTGAGACAGAAGGGCTAGTGTCTATACATTACTAGTAGTCAGTTAGAGAAATGAAACTGAATATTGCCTTGCAGGTTTCAGTTCTAGTAAATAAGATGACAGGATACCTGAAGTAGCAGTTGTTTCTGCTGTGTAAACTGCCTGTGGACATCATCTGTTGCAGTGAAGACAGTGAGTGAAAAGCCAAGGTTAAATCCAGAAGGAATAACATCTTTGTTTTGGATATTCTACTTCCTTCAGATTTCTTGTATTTATTCCAGACACCCATTTTTTTCTAGAATTCCTCCAGCTGCATTTCTTCTTTCTCAGATGCTTGGAATTCATGATAGTGCTCAGGGGTATCCAAGGAAAGATCAGACGAAATGTAAAATCCCTAAAGTGCTGCAGCAGTAGGATATAAAAGAAAGTGCTTGCCAGTCTCCTAGTAACTGAAATAGGTGCTTCGTGGTGTGGTGTAACTTTCACATACACATACTTCTACCTTTTGCTAATTAAACAAAAGGTGTGCTTAGTAAGGTAGAGGTTAACTCCACCTTTTATTTTTCTCTCTGCTAACCCTCTATTATGCATGGAATGCTAGTAAAGCAGGTAGATCAGAAGGGCCTGTGCTGAAATAAAGCTAGTAGATGATGCAGAAAACACCATTTTAATGTTTATTATAATCTTGATGTCCACATTGGCTGTAGGTAATTTGTTCACACTGACTAATGTTGATGTGACACCCTGACAATCTGTAAAAATAGGAAAAATGGAGATGATCACGATGATGATTCTAATGATAAAGATAGACTTCTGAGCTGTGAGTTTCCACATGAAACGTATGTCAGGCTTTCAGTGGGTGTCAAGCAAAAAAACACAAAAAGATAAATCCAGTAACTAGAATGTACGCAAAACCAGGATGTAACCAAACCAGTAGCCAGGAAGCAGAACAGCCAGCAGTTAGTCAGTAAAAACAAAATCCTTTAATCCAGTTGAACAAGTCTCAAAACACACAAGCGCTTTCACTCAGAAAAATTCTGAGCTTTCTCAAGTGATACAATCTTGTTACAACAGGTGCCTTATATAACTTAGTAATCTTTCTATTAATTTAAAAATGCTGTTAATCAGCGCTTTAAAGGAGCTGTTCCTTTTTAACATACATCGAAAAACATTACAATCAGAAAAGGTACTTTAAAAATACAAAATAAATATTTGTAAATACACATTGCATTAATTTGTTAGTTACAAAAAAGCTATATTTCAGCCCTAAATTAAAATAAAAACCAACCATTTGAAATTTCCTAGGTGGTTGAAATGTGCAGTATGCCTTACTCTAAAAAACAATAGAGAAACAATAGAGAAACCTACATTAAATATTGTCTTTTTCAATATGAATATTACTGTATGAAATTATTCCATTAAAATATGAGAAAGCTCAGAATTTTTCTGAGCGAAAGCGCTTGTGTGTTTTGAGACTTGTTCAACTGGATTAAAGGATTTTGTTTTTACTGACTAACTGCTGGCTGTTCTGCTTCCTGGCTACTGGTTTGGTTACAAAAAGATAAATGCCTGAGTTCATGAATGGCTACACTAAATGCAGTTATCATGTGTATGGCTCACAGCACACACAGTAATATAATATTTGGTATTCATTAAATGGCACAGTACATAGTGTAGAGCCTCAAAACAAGGGTAAATGGTACAATATGTTAATGAAAGCATAAGTAGCCAAATTACATGCTAATTAATCAATCCAACATGTTAGAGCTATTCAGGAACCTATAATGCAATTGTGTATACTCAGTGTAGCCATTTTCCCTAAAATCCAAACCTTTTTGGATTACAGCCACAATTACACTTAGAAAAAAGCATGTTAGGGGTCACTGCTGCCATCATTAATCTGTGTGTGCAACAGGCTTTAATGCAAGGTGCTTCTGCTGCCACTGCTGCCCGATGACCAAGTTTGGCCTACCAAGGACTGGATGGAGGGATACAGGGTGGACAGTAAAATATACAATCTCTGCCTTCCTCCCCTGAGGCCTCTGAGAAAACATGGAGAACCCATTCCAGTGGAAACCAAGGTATGTGCACCTTTATCTGTATTAGCTACTCATACTTATCAGAGACCCACGGGGGGATATATTGGGGTGTAACAGGCTTTAGCTTTCAGAATATTGTATCAGTTTCTAAATGCAATGCTGCAAAATGCAAGAAAGCATATCTCTTTCCCACATACCCTAAAAGAGAGAGCAAGAACCATGCAGGAATTTTATGCAATAGCACACTTCCCTGAAGTTTTGGGGACCATGGGCTGCACACATAGAAAGAAAAGCCTCACCTGGTGAACAAGGAAGAAAGTACATTAACAGGAAAGGATATCAGTCTATAAACTGTCAGGTTGTCTGTAATGCCCAAAGGCTCATCTACAGTGTCTGTGCAAATAACCCAGGTAGTTTTCACAACTCACGCATATGGCACACCCATGTGCTGTACCCAAGGTTTACTATGGGTGACTCTCCATAAGGGCATCCATGGGGGATGCAGGTTATGCACCGGAACATTGGCTTTTGACACCCATGAGAAACCCACACAACTCCACTGAGCATGGATACAACAATGCCCATGGTCAAACTAGAAATATCAAAGAATGTATATTTGGCTTGTTAAAATCAAGGTTTTGGTGTCTAGACTCTTCAGGAGGTCCCTGCAGTATAACACAGCAACGTTTGCCAAAATAAGCACAGTCTGTTCCATGTTGAACAATATCATTCTCAGGAAATAGCTTTAATAAGGACAAGTAGGGGCAGCACCACAGTTCCCAGAAACAAAGGCAGGGCCAGCAACTCCAGCAGATAAAAATGAAGAGTCTGAGGGAGAACCACCAGCTGCAGATGTTGCCAGCAGATGTAAGTGTGCACAGTATGCTATGGGTTTGGGTAAGAGGCAAAGGATAGCACACACACTTATTACCTAAATAAAAGAATAAGAGCCTTAGCGCATGCACATATTAAAACCGATGCCTGCCAAACTGCACAACCTTTACTTAACCATGTAATAGTTGTATACTGTTAGCATCAGACATTGGCAGCACCCCCAAGGAGATAGCTTGTATCCACATTATTGCTAAGGTAAGTCTGGAACCTGTACAGAAAAAGCAATAGAGTTATATAACTGATTACCGTAACATGGAAATTCAACTCATATGTCCCTAAGGTGCACAGTAATATCAGTAATAGCTAATGACTGATGTTTGCAATATACAGCCATGGATTGTTCCCAATATTGTGCATCAAGCATTTCAGTTGGCCACTGTATATAAACCAGTGAGCAGGTCACTGTTAGCATCATTAGCGCAAGCCACGACGGACCCCGGGAACTACCGCCCCATTAGCCTGACGAGCCTAGTCTGAAAAGCCATGGAACGTATTATCGTGGAACTCATAAACAAAGACATTGGTAATCTCCAAACTCTGGACCCTACCCAGTTTGGATTTGTAAAAGGCAGATCATGTCTCCTAAACCTGATTGACTTCTTTGAAGCAGTCACCAAAGCCATAGATGAGGGTAAAATGGTTCACACAGCTTATCTAGATCTCGCAAAGGCTTTCAACACCATCCCCCACTCTGGAATTATAGATAAGCTCACTAAACTAGATATAAATCCCTATGTCACAAGATGGGTTGCCAACTGGCTCATGGACAGAAACCACACTGTGAAATTAGCGGATTCCAAATACAACATCAGACCAGTGACAAGTGGAGTACCACAGGGTTCAGTCCTGGGTCCTCTCCTGTTTGGTATCTACTTCTCTGAGGTGCAGGCCAACACAGAAGGTCTTTGGCTAACAAAGTTTGCAGATGACTGCAAACTAGAAGCCATAATAGAAACTCCTAACGATGTGGACAAACTACAAAAGGGCCTCACTGAGACAGATGCCTGCTGTCAAAGCCATGGCCTGAAGCTCAATGCCAAAAAGTGTATTATCCCCTTTGGTAAAAACTCTGTACCCATGAACTACCACATAGCTGGTAGTCTACTTAATGCCGAAAATATGATAAGAGACCTTGGGACACAGGTGGACAGTAGTCTCTCCTTTGATAATCACATCGCCACAGTGGTCTGGAAATCCTTCTATGTGGCTCATCTCATCACAAAAGGATTCTCATCTAGAAAAAAAGAGGTCATTGTTCCCCTCTACTCATCACTCATTAGAACCATTATAGAGTACAACGCCCCTTTTGGTATGTACCTCACAAGACATCTATAACAACTGGAAAGACCACAGAAATACCTCACAAAGAGGATTACTGGCCTCAAACAGATGCCCTATGCAGACCGTCTCAAAAAACTACAGCTTTACTCCATCGCATATCGCCTACTCAGGGGTGATCTCTGCCTAACGTACAAAGCTATGTCAAACCCAGAGCTGCTGGACATGCTCCACTTAAAGAAATCGCAATCCCTCCGAGCTACTCGCTCTAGGGACCTAAACCTTGTCACCACAATAAACAGAACATGCTGGAGGGATAGATTTCTGTCCCAGAGACTTCCCATACTCTGGAACAGACTACCTATCTATGTCAAACAGAGCTCCTCATTAGCACTCTTCAAGAAAAATCTTGATGATTGGATGGGAAATGGGAAATTCACCCTGGGGATCACTTCTGTGGCTCTGCTCGACAGGGGCACAGGAAAATAATTTTCTTAGGTGGCGAAAGCCAGGGTACATTTTTTGGCTAGGCTTGTATGGGCCAGAGACTTCCCATACTCTGGAACAGACTACCTATCTATGTCAAACAGAGCTCCTCATTAGCACTCTTCAAGAAAAATCTTGATGATTGGATGGGAAATGGGAAATTCACCCCGGGGATCACTTCTGTGGCTCTGCTCAACAGGGGCACAGGAAAATAATTCTCTTGGGTGGCGAAAGCCAGGGTACATTTTTTGGCTAGGCTTGTATGGGCCCTAGGGCCGATAGCCTAGTACCTACCTATTAACCTATGAAGTATACCAATAAGTAATACTTAAACATCTACTTTGTATGAGTAACAACAATAACAGAAATACAGTGAGGGTCAACAATTACAGAAGCAATCATTCACAACTGATTATGAATGCTAAGTAAAAACATGTATTTAGCAATACATTTACATTAAAGGAAGGTTTTGAGTAAACAAGCATTAGCTATCAACTCTGTGCATCAGACATATATGCAACCCACCTCACAAAGAAATATGCAAAGGGCAGGGCACAGCCACCATCACTTGCACCGGGACTGGAACAGAAGGACAAGCTGGACACCAAAGAAGTGAGTGTGTGCAAGTAAAACAAAAATGTATTCTTTCATTACATATCCAATTAACAGGGCCAGTAGCACAATATGTATAGCAGCCAACAGTACTGCTTAGCTAAGTAGTGTGTGTGTGTGTGTGTGTGTGTGTGTGTGTGTGTGTGTGTGTGTGTGTGTGTGTGTGTGTGTGTGTGTGTGTGTGCGTGCCCTTGTGTGTGGTGGTATGGGCATGTATTTTTTGAATGTGTGTGTCTGTAGTAACACTGTGCTATTACTATCCCCTGGCATCTTGGACAGGTGTGAACCATGCATGCCATACTAATAAATTCACTGTTGTTATCCCTGAACCATGGCAGTAGCTGGAATTTGAGGATGCTAACTGAACCTGAGTGATGTCTGTTGGATGAACTTTCATCATGACTATGTCCTGGACCATGACCATAAGACTAACATGTCTGGATGTGGACACCACAATCACTGAAGGAACAATGGAAGTTGTGTCACTATGGGAGCAGGATCTTGCACAGTCATGCCAGCTAACAACAGATGATGTAGTGGCTCTATGAACATGTGGATGCCAACCATCCCCCAACAGACATTCCATTACAGACACTGCCTGATCTAATGTGTCATTCATCCTGTCGAATGAGTCAACCAAACAATTCAGGTAGTCCTTCACTTCAGAATGCACAATGTTTAGTACTCACACCAACTCTTCTTGATCCCTTGTGAAATATGCCTGTGCCTCCACGATGGCCCTACACACATGTCATCTGGCACCTGCAGACACACCAATATCAGAAGGAGGTTGGACAGTAAGCCTCCTCCAAGAACTTCTACCAACCCGCCTGTGTGGCACCTCATCCTTATGATGGCTATATGGAGAATCAACCAGTTATGCAACTGGAGTAACCACATTACCCAGAGCAACCATGTCACCCTCAACCTGTCCTATGTATAGGTTCTCTGTGTCATGGGTATACTTAGGCATACTGACTGTGTTCAAAATAGGGGCAGTAGATGTTGGAGGCACAATTTCAGTGTCAGACTAACCCTCTGCCCTCCCAGATTGTACCTCTTTATCACCACCATCATCATCAGAGGTTACAGATACTCTACATCAGGTGGAAGAAGCTCTGCAGTGCCACTGGCAGGATCACCAATGATGACAAGTAAGCAATTAAAAATGAGAAATAGAATAAGCAATGATCAGACCTATGTTATGTAAAATGTATATTAAAGTTGACAGATGCTAATGGAATGAAAATAAATAACTTTTGGATACACATACATCTACATTTTGGACATTAAGTATACAGAAGGTGTGCCATATAAAAAGATAACCCTATGTGCCAAGATATAATAAAGAGAGATGAAACATGACAATAAGAAACAGAAAACAATTCTCTGTATATCTGCAGAATAAGACACATCTCATAGAAAAGTTTACTGCCTAATTAACTCCCCCCTTCTCTTCCTTAATGTCTCTTGTATCCCACCCTTCACTCTCTCTCTCTCTCTCTCTCTCTGTATGTATAGAAAAAAAATAACACACACACACACACACACACACACACACATCTACAATGACAATTATATAATTATATTGCATACCTGGAAGTTCTGCAGTAGACACACACTTGTGTTGTCTTCCACATCAGTCTCAACATCAATAATTCTGTGTGAACTCTGTGCTGAGGTGTCTGGATCTCCAACAGTGGACTAGAACTCCTTTGTTTCAGTCATTGGAGGTTCAGTAGCAGGACAGCCCCCATAGCCATATGTTCACAGGCAACTGCAACTGCCTAATGTCTGGCCACCTTGATTATATGTCTTATTTGGAACATGTACATCCACAGCCTCAAATTGCATTCACATCATTGACCACATGCTCTCAGATAAGGTCAAGGAAGGACTTGTCACCACTGCCTCCCTCCAAGGGGAATGCCCCATGGTGACATCGTGCCTGAATGATCACATCATTCTCAGCGTCAATGTATGGTGGTTTTTGGGGTTCAGTTGTCTTGGGCACAATAGTTTTGTATGACTGGAAACATAACAGGAAAGAAAAATACATAAGTAAAACAAAACAAGTTGTTAAATCCAAAAAATTATCTATGAATGTAACAGTCTATCATGCGCAAGATACATATAAATGTAAGGCTCCATATAAGTGTACACAGCAACATTAACAAAAATAATCTGCACTTGTCAAGGACTAATACATAACAATTTTTGTGTGATATCCACTTCCATGGAGGACAGCCATGTATACATCACAGGATTAATTAAATTTTTGGTGATAATAATGTAAAAACTCATTATCTTGCTAATAAGTAATATTAACTAAGTTGTCAGCTTCCCAAATTGAAATTCACTTTAAGTGTCAGCATTATTTAGAAAATTTTTTAAGGTTGAAGAAATAACTGCCATACACGGCTATGCCAACATCATCTGAAACTGAAAATAATGCAGACAGTAAACAAATACTTGTATTGTGAAATAAAATCCATAGATAAGGTTAAAATACATCAGTTTGTACAAAAGAGCAACCTACCTTTGCAGCAAGTTAGTTTTGAAAGTAACAAGTTTTCAAAGCAAGTAGCAGTAGCGAGTTCTCTGAATTCAAACAATCTCTTCTACTATGATACAAGCTCCTTAATACAGGATTGCCTTTATAGTACAGATTCAGCATTCTCAGCACCGTGAGTCTGTGAATGAGATATGAACTCACTAGCATTCATGAATTCAATGACCAGCACTAAGTGTAGGGCAGGTAAACATTGTGTAAGGACATACACAATTGTGTACACATGCTCCAGTAGTGCAAGGAACAGCAGTGACCTGCTGAAGGTGAGCATAAGTGAACAATTAGTCTAACTGCAGTAACAATCAGGGTTTCACAGACAGGCCTCTTTGATGTACACTTATCAAGGGTGTGTCAGGGAGAAGGGACTTACTAGAAGGTTTCTGAGTACAATGGATGACTTAGGAGAGCAACATTCCTACATTTTATATGAGTTGTTTATGACCACAGTGTCTGCCTTTGAGTACATTGTATCTGCATTTTAAGGAAGTAAAACATATATCAACAGCAAAACAAATCACATAGCAGTCTCGCTAGAAAAGCATACATAAGAAAATGATGTTCACAAGATAAAAAGGAGAAAATAGATGTAGTGTTGCAATTTTATTTTATATTGTGTGAGGAATGATGTTTCCCCTGCTGCCCATATCACTGGCATTCACACTGCAAATAACACAGGACAAAATTCATAACTTGGTTCTGTTGTACCTGTAATGCCACATGATACCATATCACATCTTGAGTAAATGTAGTCTCATTTTTTTTTTCACAGTATATGCATGTGTCTGTGGCACATACTGATAATCTTAAGTGTGTGCTGGGAATGCTCTGTTTTCCTGAGATTTAAATCAAGAGTGGGCACTGTTTGTCTGAACATAAGGAGAAAATGTTCATTTTGCAAGACAACAAAGCTGAGGAAACATTAGAACTGTATATTTTTGAGTATTTGTTTCATAATGTTTGTTCTATTAGTAAAAACTTTTTTTCTTTTCTCTTCATTGTTTGTGCTCCATTTGGCATTGAGCACTCTTAAGTGGTAGTGGCCCATAGGAGTGAACTACACGTCACTTCCTAAGGGGAAAAATCAACACAGGGAAGTAAACCAACCCCTGTAGTTTGGCCTTCCATACCTGCACAGGCAGTACAGACACCCAGCACATCTGGGTCACACCCTGTTAACCTCCACAACCCTTGCCCTATCTGCTCCACCTGCATCAGGTAGCTCTACCTCAGCTGCTGGTGCAGTGGTACCCTCCAGGAGCAGTAGTAGTGGAGGTGGTGATTTTGTCTTCCTTTAAGAGTTGATAGAGCTGGTGGAGGGCATTATGGAGAGGGGCCTCAATGCCCAAATCATCTGGGTTGAAAAAGTCCTGTGTCATATTGTCAAAACAATGCCAGGTCTGGCATTGACCCAGCAACTGACACAGGAGACAGTGATGACAGCTCTGAGGGTGAGGATCAAATTCTTACTGTCTTCAAGCTGGATGTGGATGCACCTATGACATCCCCTACCTATCTCTAATGATAGTGTCACCCACCCCTTTGTGTCCATCACCATCCCTGTCTGTCTTGTGTGTGCTATATGTCTTTACCTGCTACCTAACCAACCCTACCTGCCTGACTCTCTCATTTTGAATCACATTCCCCTAAGATGCCTCTCTCTCCAAAAAAAAAAAAAATGGAGGAATGTCTCCCCCCTCCAAAAAAAAATTACATCCTATATCAAGCTTTCCATTACACCTATGTGTCATCTGGTCCAGTTGGCCATATAACATTATTCTGTTGTTGTCACCCATCCCTGGTGTGGAACTCTCCAAAGTCAGGTAACTGTGAGTACAGTGCTACATTTATGTTCTAAAGAAGTGGGTAGCTATGATGCTCTCCCACCACCCTCCTGCAAATGCTTCTATTCTTTCCCATGTCCTACCATCTGCTTGCCACACCCATTTTCACCACTGTCCAATCAAACCCTTTTTCACACATTTAATTTGGTCAAAAAATAGAATCACACATAACACATGTGGTCAGAATTGGCCCATCGAAAAGCCTTCACTTTTTGTCCTCAGCATTTGTGAGGAGGTTGGCATCACACATCAGTGTTGAGTGACAGTGAATGGTGTTCAACATCCTATGGCAAAATATGAAGATTTTAATTTCAACCCAAGTAGCCCAGTCACTTTCAAGTAAATGTGCTTAAATCTGATGCCCTGTAGTAAAACAGAGTAAAGGTGAAATAAAGGCGCTGCTTTAAAATAGTCATTCTAACAGTTCTTAAGCTGCCGGATGTAATGAACTAGATATTCTTGTGTGGTGTGTGGATATAATCCCTGTCTCTGTAGAATGATGTTTTTGAACAGTGTCATGGGTTTGATTAGTGCAGTATGTCAAATTATTACTTCATGACAGTTTATATAATAATCATATGTTTAAATGTAAATGTCTGTATTTATCTCCAGTTACAACACTTCATTAGCATACCATTTGAATAATGCAGCAAGAAAGCATTTGCAAAAACATTCCATCCCTAACAGGGACACTCAGTAAGCCACCCTTATCTTGTTTATATCTTAATGTTGGTTTTACTCGCCTACTCCTTCTTGCTCCCTATAGAAGTACTTTATTGTACAGAGCATGACAGATTCATAATGAGGAATTAATAACAGTAACACACCATATGATGGTCCTATATGTCCAATAAACAATACTGTTATTTGGCTCTCTCTCTCTCTCTCTCACTCTCACGCAGTTCACCCTTCTGCTTCAGTAAGTTTTCACTGCTCCTTCAATTGCTTGATTTAAAGTGTACGAAGTATGAGTTCCTTCTGGCATGATGATATAATGCTCAGATTTATACACTGATTTCTGCATACTTTCAAGGGTTCTAATCCAAGCATTAACAACATGTTACTGACTGTTTTAGCACACTATCTTATGAGTAGCTGCTGCCTACATATTGTGTTGAGCCACCATTATCCTGCTTCTGTTAGAATCTACTTGGTCCCTGCCTCCCTCTCCCCTGTCTGTGGCCCCTGCCTCCCTCTCCCCTGTCTATGGTCCCTGCCTCCCTCTCCTCTGTCTATGGTCCCTGCCTCCCTCTCCCCTGTCTATGGTCCCTGCCTCCCTCTCCCCTGTCTATGGTCCCTGCCTCCCTCTCCCTCTGTCTATGGCCCCTGCCTCCCTCTCCCCTGTCTATGGTCCCTGCCTTCCTCTCCCCTGTCTATGGCCCCTGCCTCCCTCTCCCCTGTCTATGGTCTCTGCCTCCCTCTGTCTATGGTCCCTGCCTCCCTCTCCCCTGTCTATGGTCCCTGCCTCCCTCTGTCTATGGTCCCTGCCTCCCTCTCCCCTGTCTATGGTCCCTGCCTCCCTCTCCTCTGTCTATGGTCCCTGCCTCCCTCTCCCCTGTCTATGGTCCCTGCCTCCCTCTCCCCTGTCTATGGTCCCTGCCTCCCTCTCCCTCTGTCTATGGCCCCTGCCTCCCTCTCCCCTGTCTATGGTCCCTGCCTCCCGCTCCCCTGTCTATGGTCCCTGCCTTCCTCTCCCCTGTCTATGGCCCCTGCCTCCCTCTGTCTATGGTCCCTGCCTCCCTCTCCCCTGTCTATGGTCCCTGCCTCCCTCTGTCTATGGTCCCTGACTCCCTCCCCCCTGGCTATGGTCCCTGCCTCCCTCTCCCCTGTCTATGGTCCCTGCCTCCCTCTCCCCTGTCTATGGTCCCTGCCTCCCTCTCCCTCTGGCTATGGTCCCTGCCTCCCTCTCTCCTGTCTATGGTCCCTGCCTCCCTCTCCCTTGTCTGTGGTCCCTGCCTCCCTCTCCCCTGTCTATGGTGCCTGCCTCCCTCTCCCCTGTCTGTGGTCCCTGCCTCCCTCTGTCTATGGTCCCTGCCTCCCTCTCCCCTGTCTATGATCCCTGCCTTCCTCTCCCCTGTCTATGGTCCCTGCCTCCCTCTCCCCTGTCTATGGTCCCTGCCTCCCTCTCACCTGTCTATGGTCCCTGCCTTCCTCTCCCCTGTCTATGGCCCCTGCCTCCCTCTGTCTATGGTCCCTGCCTCCTTCTCCCCTGTCTATGGTCCCTGCCTCCCTCTGTCTACGGTCCCTGCCTCCCTCTCCCCTGTCTATGGTCCCTGCCTCCCTCTCCCTCTGGCTATGGTCCCTGCCTCCCTCTCCCCTGTCTATGGTCCCTGCCTCCCTCTCCCCTGTCTGTGGTCCCTGCCTCCCTCTCCCCTGTCTATGGTGCCTGCCTCCCTCTCCCCTGTCTGTGGTCCCTGCCTCCCTCTCCCTCTGTCTATGGCCCCTGCCTCCCTCTGTCTATGGTCCCTGCCTCCCTCTCCCCTGTCTATGATCCCTGCCTTCCTCTCCCCTGTCTATGGTCCCTGCCTCCCTATCCTCTGTCTATGGTCCCTGCCTCCCTCTCCCCTGTCTATGGTCCCTGCCTCCCTCTCCCCTGTCTATGGTCCCTGCCTCCCTCTCCCTCTGTCTATGGCCCCTGCCTCCCTCTGTCTATGGTCCCTGCCTCCCTCTCCCCTGTCTATGATCCCTGCCTTCCTCTCCCCTGTCTATGGTCCCTGCCTCCCTATCCTCTGTCTATGGTCCCTGCCTCCCTCTCCCCTGTCTATGGTCCCTGCCTCCCTCTCCCCTGTCTATGGTCCCTGCCTCCCTCTCCCTCTATCTATGGACCCTGCCTCCCACTCCCTAGTCTATGGTCCCTGCCTCCCTCTCTCCTGTCTATGGTCCCTGCCTCCCTCTCCCTCTGGCTATGGTCCCTGCCTCCCTCTCCCCTGTCTATGGTCCCTGCCTCCCTCTCCCTCTGTCTATGGTCCCAGCCTCCCCCTCTCCCTGTCTATAGTCCCTGCCTCCCTCTCCCCTGTCTGTGGTCCCTGCCTCCTTCCCTCTCCCTTGTCTATGGTCCCGGCTTCTCTCTCCCTTGTCTATGGTCCCTGTCTCCTTCTCCCCTGTCACTGCTCACTGATTCCCTCTCCCCCTGTCTGTGGTCTTTGCTTCCCTCTCCCCTGTCTATGGTTCCTGCCTCCATCTCCCTCTGTCTATGGTCCCTGCCTCTCTCTCCCCTGTCTATGGTCCTTGCCTCCCTCTCTCCTGTCTATGGTCCCTGCCTCCCTCTCCCCTGTCTATATATGTTCTACCTTTTGTGTCCTCAGTCTCTCTCCTCTACATTTGCACAATGCCTGACACCAAGCACCACTTGCAATTTAGGCTAAAATGGAAGTACACAACTTATGGCAAAATCTTGGGGGTTTTGCCTTTGGCCACATTACTTTGTTGCCATTTGAGCTACTGTGCTTAACCTCACTACACTATGTACAGTCAGGCTAATTTTCTTTTAAACCGGCTGACGAGTTGAATGTACACCATGTAGGTTTTTCAGATGTTAAATATTTTAGGAAGCCTTCTGCGTTGTATCACTTAGCATACTTCTGGCTGTAATGTACACTTTATGTAATGTTAAATTTGTCATTATGTGGTAAACTCTGATGGCTACAGTCTCCATTGCCTCATTGTTTGTGACTACCCCATCAAGCCAGTAACATTAATGATGTGAAGTAACATTTCTTGTGTTGTGTGTTGACATAATTCACGTGTCTGTGAAATACATTTGCCATAGTGTCAAGGGTTTGAGTCCAGAAAAAGTAAAAACCATACTTAATGTTTTAATTATTACTATTATTTAAGTGTTGCCTACATATAGTGTCCCACTTTTATCCTGCTTATGTCTCAGTCATAGTTATACTTTCTGACCAGTGATTTTTCCCTGTTGGAAACACTTGATTGTGCATAGCATGATAGATTACTTATCAGGAAAACATAACATTTACAAATAATGATGATTCCCTAAAGGTCAGGCACCTAATAAAAAATAATGTGAATATCCAAATAACAGGTGGTAGAAATACTTTCTTTAAAACTTTCCAAAGTATAAATCCACTAATTAAAGTATGGAAACGCAAGCTGGTTCAAGTTGAATCTTTATTAAAAACAAAGTTGAATCTTCTTTATTAAAAACATGTAAACAAGTGATCCATATAGTTGAAAAAATAGAATTATGTAGAAATTCACCATTCCATTTATATACCTGTTTAAAACCTGTTTAAAAGCCTGTTTAGAACCTGTTTAAAGCCTGTTTAAACACATGGGATTAGCTTACTATGTTAGCTGTGTTATTAAAAAACAGATAATTAGCATGTTTACTTGCTAAATACACCTTCCCCCATAAACTATTGTGATATTTGACACAGTGCTTCCCTACTACGTGCTCTATGAATTCCAGATATGTTAAACTAAATTTCCTAAAAGCATTTCATTGTAGTACCAAAAAAGAAAGAAATAGTTAAGATAAGTCTTCAAAATTCCATACGAATCCTTTCTACCAATATTCAGAAACATTTTTTATCCTAGATCACTTTCGTCTATTAGAACTTCTTCAAGTTTGTATGTCACGTGGGAAAAGCAACTGAAAATTAAATAACAATAATAATACATAACCCTACATTTGTTGGGCTAATTTTTTGTTTTGGATATAGTGCATCAATGCCACAATACACACAGGCAGGGAGTACAAAATGTATAATGGATATTTAAAAAATGCCAGTATGAGAACATTTTTATTGTGTATTTTAAGCTCATATGTTACATATATAAGAGAGATTGCACACACTCACACACACACACACACACACACACACACACACACACACACACACCCCACTGGTGAATGCACCCCCCTAGCAGTTTGCTCCTGAGGCAGCACTCCCTTTGCCTCCCCAGCTGTGGCCCTGGTGTGTGTGTGTGTGTGTGTGTGTGTGTGTGTGTGTGTGTGTGTGTGTGTGTGTGTGTGTGTGTGTGTGTGTGTGTGTGTGTGTGTGTGTACATGTATATTTGTTCATTTTCCTTTATAAATTTGTATATTTTCTAAACTGCTTGCGTTAGTGAGAGCTACAGTGGTAGTAAGCTGAGTAGGGTAGAGTAGACTTTTCTTTCACCAGCAGCAGTTTCCAGTTCATCTTACTGGATCCATAGACATTCCCAGGCAAACTGATAGATATAATTCTTTCTGCATATCTGGGGACTGTCAGAGGGCCTTCTCCCACTGGATTGTGTCTGGTACATCTCCAGTTGGAGGAATTTATTGGAGCAACCTCATTAGTTGTTCAAACCATTTCAACAGCCCCTTCTCAACCTGAACTTCAAGGACTGCCTGAGTTACTGAGCTGTTCACTCCACCCTACAGAGGAACCTCATTTCTACCACCTGTAGTCACAGGTTCATCCTTTCAGACAGTACTCAAAGCTTATGTTTATAGGTAGCTATTGGGATATAGACTGCTTGGTAAAATGAGAGCTTCATCCAATGAGCCAGTTCTCTGTTCACTACCATAGTCTGCTACAATGTTGGTAGTACTGCCACTGCTGCACTTGTCCGATCTTCAGTCTCCAGATCCCCTCTACCTTGACTTCTGAACAAGACCGTCAAATGCTTAAAACTTTTCTAGTTGAGGTAATTAATCTTCCCATACATGAACAGAACAATCCGCTGTTTTCTGGGAAGGAACCATGATGTCTCATTTGAAAGTGCCTATTTTTTCATTCCAGCTGTTTTATACTCAGCAGTAAACAACTGCACTACGTGCTGGAGGTTACATTAACTGAAATGCAAAGGGGCAACATATGCAAACAACAAATATGCAACACTAATAAAAACTCCAGTAACCAAATGACACACTAAAAAACTGATTAAAAGATGATATGGCAGACAACAATTGGAAGACACAAAGCTGAGGCCGGTAATAGCGTAAAAAAAGTTTTAATTTCCGCTTTCGTCACAACTTCATCCATATGCAACACTCATATCTGCAGCATTTAACATTACTCTCCAGATCACAGCTCTGACATGATAACCTGCCCATCAAAATCGTAATCCTGAGAGGCATCCAAACCCATATTCAATTAGCTGCCAAGGGCTCTGTGCTTGTTGGGGGGCCTGGCTGTCTTTTAAAAAAAGTGTTTGCCCATCACTTATAAAAATGCTCATTCCAAAGCAAGCATACACACACACTTCAGCATGCATGTTTGCTGAGCAGCATCAGAGTCAAGCACTGTAGAGAGGTGTCAGCATGGATTTGAGATGGAAAAATAGCAGTGTGGGAGGCTGCAAGTGGATTTTAATGAAATCTGCAGCTTTCTTTAATGTGGAATCATTCAGATAATTTTTATTTTTGCAATGATTGTGCATACTGACCTGACATATGTTTTCAGGATGTTAATATTTTTATGCTGTTTTCAGGAAGTTAATATTTTTTATGCTCTCAAAAAAACTTTTCTATTTAAACTGTGCTACACATGGCTGGATATGAAGGTTTGATACTAGTGATCTTAAAGCAGTTTCCTGTAGTTCATCCAAAGCTACCAATAAAGAACATAGGTTCATAGGTGTGTACCAGGCTAATGACCCTGGAGCCTTTACAAGCCTAGCCCTTAGGATTACCTTGGCATTATGCCACCTGACTTTAGTTCTCCAGAAGAGTCACTGAAGTGATCCCCAGGGTGAAATTTCTATTTCCCATCCACTTATCAAGATTTCTCTTGAGGATGGCCAATGAGGTGCTCTGCTTGACATGTTTGGGAAGTCTATTCCAGAGCATGGGCAGTCTCTGGGTTATGAACCTGTCCCTCCAGCTTGTTCTGTTGATTGTGGTAAAGAGGTTGAGGTTTCTGGAGCATGTGGTGCGGAGGGATTGAGATTTCTTTAGATGTAGCATTTCTAACAGAGCTGGGTCAGACATAGCTTTGTAAGTCAAGCAGAGATCGCCTCTAAGTAGGCGATATGAGACAGAGAATAGCTGGAGTTTTTTGAGTCTGTCCATATAGGACAAGTGTTTAAGGCCTAGGATGCTCTTTATCAGGTATTTTTGTGGCCTCTCCAGTTGTTGCAGGTGTCTAGTCAGGTACATGCCAAATGGGGCATTGTACTCGATGACTGGCCTAATGAGGGAAGAGTAGAGGGAGACAATGACCTCTTTCTTTCTGGATGCAAAACCTTTAGTAATGAGATGTGCCACATAGAAGGACTTTCTGACTACAGTGGCAATGTGGTAGTCAAAAGAGAGGTTGCTGTCAACCTGTGTTCCCAGATTTCTTATAACACCTTCTGTGTTCAGTGGACTACCAGCAATGTGGTAATTCCAGGGAACCGGGTTTTTCCCAAAGGGGATGAAGACGCATTTTTTGGCATTGAGATTAAGGCCATGGTTCTGACACCAGTCGTTGGTCTCATTGGGGCCTTTCTGTAGGATATCAACATCACTTGGGGAGTTAATAATAGCTCCCAACTTGCAATCATCTGCAATCTTTGTTAGCCAGAGTCCCTTCGTGTTGGCCTGGACTTCAGAGAAGGAGATACCAAACCAGAGAGGACCCAGGACTGAACCCTGTGGGACTCCACTCATGACTGGTCAGCAGTCTGACTTGGAGTCAGCCACTTTCACACTGTGGGTTCAATCTGTGATCCAGTTTGCAACCCATCTGGTGATATAGGGGTTGATGCCTAGCTTAGTAAATTTTTCTATGATTCCTGAATGGGGAATGTTATCAAAGGCCTTGGCCAGATCAAGGTTGGCTGTATGAACCATCTTACCTTCATCCACAGCTCTGGTGACTGACTCAAAGAAGTCGACCAAGTTGAGCAGGCATGATCTACCGTTCACAAAACCAAACTGTGTAGGATACAGAGATTGGAGATTCCCTATATACTTGTTTATTAGTCCATGATGATGTATTCCATAGCTTTGTATATCAGACTCGTAAGGCTAATGGGGTGATAGTTCCCGGGGGTCTGTAGTCGCTCCTCCTTTGTGGAGAGAGATGACTGTAGCAGTGCACCAATCAGTAGCGACAAAGCCTGAGTTGAGGCTGTGATTGAACACGGCACACAGGTGAGGTGCCAGTTCCCTCTGTAGTTCATGCAGAACACAGCCAGAGATACTGTCAGGTCCCACAGAAGCTGTATTCTTGGCCTTGGACAGTGCTGTTTTAACCTGTGCAGCAGTAATACTGGGTGCCTGGCAATCTACTGGTATTATGATTGGTCCTTTGGGGGGGGGGGGGGTAAAGTTAGCACTGAATCTGCCTGCCAGTATATTTGCAATATCTGTTGGCTCGGTATAGGAGGTACCATTGTGCAGTAGCTCAAAGCAAATTTGGGTATTCCCATTGAGATTCTTTACATAGCTATAGAAGGCCTTGGGGTTGTCTTTACTATCTGCTGCAATTCTGTTTTCATAGTTAGCATTAGAGGATTTGATGAGGGATCTCAATCTTTTGTTAAGGCTGATAAGGGAGTTTTTCCAGTCTTGGGACTTCACCTTATTCCGCATCAGTTTCCTCATTCTGTTGTAAAGTTTGTTTATGGCAGGGGACCACCAGATTGGCTTCCTTTTTTTTTTTGAGGAGCGCATCTTAGTTCTATTGAGTATGGCAAGATCCATGCATTTGTGTACATGTTCATACAGTGCATCAGTGTATGATTTGGCAGTCATGCAACTATTCTCCATTTGCATGGGTGCCTTGAAGTTAGCCACCTCTGTTTTTAGGAGCCCAAAGTTAGCTTTGGAGAAGTTTTTCATGGTGGTTACCTTTGCTGAGGGGGTGGGAGGGATGTGGAGTTCCAAGGTGATTAGCTTGTGATCGGATCTAACCAGGGAGGAGTTGACTACTGGTGTAGAGCAACGGTTGCCCATGTTAGTAATGACCAGGTCAAGGATGTTGCTACCTCTAGTGGGGGTAAGAACAAGCTGGTCCAGGGCATTGGAATTAATGAATTCCAGAAAGTGCTGGGCAAGTGTATTGGTACATGAGTAGTTTTCCCAGTTAAAGGAGGGGTAGTTGAAGTCGCCCAGTATAAGAGTGTTAGGTTGGACCCTAATATTCTCCAGGGTGCTAAGGAATGTGGAGTGTGAATCTTGGGACATGGCTGGAGACCTATAGCAGGCTACGACCTGAAATGCTGTCTTACCCAATGTTTGCTGCACCTGAAGTATCTCAGATGTGTTATGCTGGGCTACCAGTCTGGAGGTGTGTGCATCCTTTATGAATATGGAAACGCCACCACCTTTGGAGCTTCAGTCCAAGTTCTGAGGCTGAAAGGTGTGGAATGAGTTTTAGTCTGGTAGTGCAGGGGTGCTTTCTGCTGCCTTGAACCAGGTAATCTGTTACAGCACAAATGTCAATGTTCTCCATTTTAAGGAGTACTTTGAGCGAGTGCATTTTGAGATTTAGACTTCTAGCATTGAGCAGCATGACCCTCAAATTGCATTTGTTTGTAGCTGTTATGGTGGTAATTTGGTCTTTGGAACACCACCTAAAAAAGCCACTATAGGGGTGGCAAGAGCCTTGGCCAGTATCCAGAAGCCCAGGGGTGACAGATGCAGGCCATCTCTGGTAAAGCATTGAGGTCTCTCAGCCATATCATCCCAGGCAGACAAATACTGGATCGCCTTAGAATGACACCAGAAACTTAGCAAATTGTTGAAATCAATAATTTTCTGCTTTTACTGTGGTATCATCCTGGGTGATGGTAGGATGCTGCTCAGGGCTAGGGTCATACCCGCCTGGGCTACATAATCCGAGAGCTCCTCCATGTCTCTTTTCATGTAGTCCAGGGTGGTACATCTCAGGTCATTCACACCCACATGTGCAATGACAGAGTCATATTTGTACCTGTTGTTGAGGGGCCTGAGTGTGTGCATTATGTGTTGGATCCTGGCACCTGACAGGCAGCTGATTGTTACTTTCTCCTTACTCAACCTAGTGAGTGGGATATTAGTGTGCCTCACTATTTAGTCACCTATGAATAGTGTGTTGGGCATGCTGTTTTGCCTCAGGGGCTTTGGTTGAGTGGCACACTGTTTAGGAGAGTTATGTGTCTCATGATTAGTGTTGTGTTGTGGTGGTCAAGTCCGTTTCTGCCTTGGAGATCTCTACTTTTTGGTTAGATTTTTATTGAGAGACTCCACGAAGGTAGGTGGGTGGTTTGTGTTTTTATATGCAGGCAATGCTGATGTGTGTTCTGGAGGGCTATGTGCTCCATGTGGTGTGGTGCAAGTATTGACCTTCTCCTCTCGACCAGCTATTCTGGTCTTGGCTGGAGAGTGCGTGGCTTCCAATATGGATATATAAGTGCATCTCTCACAAGTTTGTGTGTTGGGGGGGGTAAGAGGAGAGGGTTGTCAGTATACATGAGGCAGTTGCTACATTGCCTCAGGATGCCCAAGTTCATCAGGTTAATAGGAGAAAACATAGGGAACTGACCTTTAGACATGCCTGGAGGGGTGGGCATTAATAAGTACTGGAGCTGTTTCCTTGTAGAACATTTAGTGCTGGTAGCACTTTTGTGTGCTACAATAATTGTTACAAGAAGTCTGGTAAAGTGCTAAACTAACAAGCTAGCAAAAGTGAAGGAGAGGAGAGAACTAGAAGATCTAAGGGAAAACATTGAAGAGCAGACTTTGGCACTGCTCAGAAGCTTACAAACAGTCCTGAATACAGCATATCTGTATCTGGACTAGATTAGTTACAGGAAAGGTGGGAAACAAGCACAGATGTGGGCTTTTCAACCAGAAAGTTGAAAGAGATGGAAAAACTGCCCAAATGGTCAAAAAACTACAATTTCTTTATAACAATAAGGATTTACAAACTTGTCAAAGTGGGTATAACTGCTGGTGGGAGTGAGGGGCTCTCTGTGGATAAAAGTACCATATGCTCTTATCATCTAATCATTTTCAAACAGTCTTTGATTTAGTTTTGCAGGACAACGGAACATGCATGTGTTTGTGTCTGTGTGTGTGTGAATTATATTGAATATTTGGCTACTGTGCTTGTGTGAAACACATTTGAAATATGTTACTTTATTATGTTTTTCCACACACACATCTGAGAAGAATGCACAAAACAGCATAGCTGTAATTCCAGAGTCTGAGGGATGTCTGTGGATAAAAATGACTAACCCCGCTGAGCTGAAATGTGTCCCTCATAAAAAAAGCATGCCACAGTGAGTACCCTAGTAAAATTGAAATCCCTTCATTCATGTGCATATTTGCAGAAATATATATAAAAAAGATGGACTATGGACATGGTGTCCATAAACTGTTTAAAAAATCTCTGTCCACTTCTGCTTTTCTATCCCATAGTAATAGGGCATGGGTATATAACCTGTGCCCAGTCGGAAGCAATCTCTCCTTAGCTTAAACAAGCAAATAAGAATACTAGTGAAATTCTCCAAAGAAAACTTCGAGTCTAAATTGGCCACATCTGCTAGAGACAGTCATAAGGCCTTCTTCACATATGTCCGTAATCTAAAATGTAGCACCCAGATCTGTTCAGAACTGGTGGTCAAGGACAGCACATATACAAATGCCGTAGATATAGCAAACTTGTTGCCTTACAGATTCAGTGAAAGTTTCACCCCTCTGCCCCCTATCAGTAAATCAGGACATTCCCAGTACCTGCCCCCTTCTCCTTATATCTAGGGATCAGGTCGTCACTGCTATCTTAAAAGCAAAAAATACAGCCTCCATGGGAACTGATAACATCCCAGGCTGCATCCTACATGAACTCAAGCAGGAACTTGCAGCACCATTAGGTGCCCTATTCAACCAAAGCCCGAGTACCAGTTTTGTTCCATCTGAGTGGAGGACAGCCACTGTCATCCCTTTACAGAAAGGTGGAGCGTCCACTGATATGGGAAATTATAGACTCATCAGCCTAACTAGCCTGATCTGCAAGGCCATGGAACGGATTATCATGGACCTCATTAACAAGGACATTGCAACCTCCAAACACTTGATCCCCCACAGTTTGGCTTCATCAAGGGGAGGTCATGTCTGTTAAATTTGGTCAACTTTTTTGAGACAGTCACCAAAGCCATGGATGAGGGAAAGACAGTGCACGCTGCCTACATTGACCTGGCCAAAGTCTTCAATACTATCCCCCACTCGGGCATAATAGATAAACTCTCTCAACTAGGCATCCATCTGTATGTTACCAGATGGGTAGCCAACTGGCTCACTGATAGAACCCACCTAGTCAAAATATGGGAAGCCACCTCAAGCAGTAGACCCATATCGAGTGGCATCCCCCTGGGTTCGGTCTTGGGACCTCTGTTATTTGGGATATACTTTTCAGAGGTACAGGCCAAAACCAGTGGGGTATGGCTGACCAAGTTTGCAGATGGCTGCAAGCTGGGAGCTATCATCAATTCCCCTAGTGACGTGGACATCCTCCAAGAGGGTCTCACCCAAACAAATGACTGGTGCCAGAAACATGGCCTCAAGCTGAATACAAAAAAATGCATCATCATCCCCTTTGGGGAGAGAGCTGTTCCCACAAATTATCACATTAATAACAACGTTCTAAGTACAAAATCAGTTATGAGGGATTTGAGCATCCAGATTGATAGCAGCCTCACTTTTGACTATAATGCTGCTTCCATTGCACGGAAAGCTTTCTACATGGCCCACCTCATAAGTAAGGGTATCTCATCCAGGCACAAGGAGGTCATAACATCCCTGTATTCTTCCCTTATAAGGCCCATTATTGAGTACATTGCCCCATTCGGCATGTACCTCACAAAGCACATACATCAGCTGGAGAGACCAGAGAGGTTCCTCACCAGGAGAATCCAGGGCCTCAAAAATCTATCATACACAGATAGGCTAAATGCCTTATCCCTCTACTCGGTTTCATACAAACACCCCAGAGGTGACCTCTGTCTGGCATACAAGGTGATCTCAGATCCCATCTTGATGGGACTGCTGCATATCCACAAGTCAAGCTCCACTCGAGTAACCCACACACGTGGTCTCAACCTGGTCTGTGACATCAATAGAACCTGCTGGTGGGACAGATTTGTGTCCCAGAGACTTCCCCATCTATGGAATAGACTCCCTCTCCATGTCAAGCAGAGTACCTCTTTACCCCTTTTTAAGCACAACCTGGATAAATGGATGGGAAACAGAAAATATACACCTGGGATTCCACCCGTGTCCCTGCTGGACAGGGGCATCGGATGCTGATTTGTCTATGCATGGGCTTAACTCTTGGCTAGGCTTATAAGGGCCTCAGGGCCAATAGCCTAGTAACTTCCTATGATCCTATGAGCCTATGATCCTATGTCCTATTACTATGCAGTCTAAGCTCCAGCAATGGAATGCTTTCCCAGCAATCTCTAGTCATATGACTGGCAGGAGTTACAGAAGCGTGGATATTCAGCGACTGGTTTTCTATTGCAGGTATGTTTTTTTTCAGGTTCTAGGAGAAACAAATATGTGAGCAGTGGTTACACTAGACACTGCCAACTGGGTAGCAGAGCATATATATAGTTATACATATATATATATATATATATATATATATATATATATATATATATATTTATATATATATATATATATAGATAGATATATATATATAGATATAGATTAGATATAGATATAGATATAGTTATAGATATAGAGATAGGGATAGATATAGATATAGAGATAGATATAGATATAGACTTAGATATAGTTATAGATATAGATATAGATGTAGTTATAGATATAGATATAGATATAAATACTGTTATTGATATAGATATAGAAATAGATATAGATATAGATATAGTTATAGATATAGATATAGATATAGAGATAGATATCGATATAGATATAGATATAGATATAGACTTAGATATAGTTATAGATATAGATATAGATGTAGTTATAGATATAGATATAGATATAAATACTGTTATTGATATAGATATAGAAATAGATATAGATATAGATATAGTTATAGATATAGATATAGATATAGAGATAGACATAGATATAGATATAGTTATAGATATATATATATATATATATATATATAGATATAGACTTAGATATAGTTATAGATATAGATATATATATAGTTATAGATATAGACTTAGATATAGTTATAGTTATAGAGATAGATATAGAGATAGATATAGACTTAGATATATATAGATATAGAAATAGATATAGAGATAGATATAGACTTAGATATATATATATATAGATATAGAAATAGAGATAGCTATAGATATAGACTTAGATATATAGAGATAGATATAGATAATAGAGATAGATATAGATATAGTTATAGATATAGATATAGCTATAGAGATAGATATCGATATAGACTTAGATATAAATATAGATGTGTGTGTGTGTGTGTGTGTGTGTGTGTGTGTGTGTGTGTGTATGTGTCACCAGAATGCATACACACACACACACACACACACACACACACACACACACACACACACACATGTTTACTGTTTTAGTGATTTGTATTGATGCTGAGGGAATTTTGCAAAATTTCCTTGAATTTACTTCATTTGATATCTGTGCTCTGTCTATAATACAAATTTTCATTATCTGATAAATCACATTCATTGAGGATTATAATACATTTGCAGACTGTAGATTTTTTTTTAATTTATTGTTGCTGCAGTCAGTGTTGGAGGGTGGTGGAATACCTCTCAATAGTTCCTGATTTTGTAGAATGTCCCTGATTTAAATCTCATACTTGTGACCTGCCCCTTCATAAAATATTTGGTTTTCTGATAATTCAGTGAGGATTAGAGGCAATAATACCAGATGTTTGAGTTTCATAAATCATATTGTTCATAAAATGCAACTTGATTGAAAAACTGTTGCTATATTAACTTTTAAGAGACCTGACATAATGTTTTCAAATTTTCCATGATTTTGGACCTTTGTTCCTCCATTATATTTGAGTTGTCCCTGATTCTTGAACAAAGAAGTTGAAAACTAAGGATTCCCTGTAGCAGTGACCAAGCAGTGTTTGCTGTTAAAATAATGCCGTATTTAAAGTTTGTTCATGATTTTGTCTATGATTCTTGAATAAAAATGTTATAGCTATGGTGGGGGGGGGTCCCCATAATAGTGACCTGAAGTGGTTCATAGGTTCTTAGAAGTTATAAGACAGTTGATTCAAAGAAAACACATTTATCTTGCCAACACCCTCCTTTAAGTTGTACCCCTTCTTAGGAAGGGCAAATCATAGGTTCATAGGTTCATAAGTTCATACTAGGCTATCTGCCCTAGGGCATTTATAAGCCTAGCCAGAGTATGTTTGGCTTTCACCACCCATTTTAAATTAATTTTGCTATGCCCTTTTTCGAGGTTAGTATACTGTGCCTCTGTCTAACAGTGACACAGAAGTGATACCCGGTGTAAACCTACGATCTCCCATCCACTCATCAAGACTCCTCTTGAAGAGAATCAATGAGGGACTCTGCCTAACCTGGACTGGGATTTTATTCCAGAGTGAAGGGAGCCTCTGGGTTATGAATCTGTCCCTCCAGCATGTCCTATTTATTTCAGTGCTAAGGTTCAAGTCTCTCGAGTGTGTAGCTCGATGGGATTTGGATTTTTTGAGGTGCAGCATGTCCCTTAATTGCGGGTTGGACATGGCCTTATACATCAGGCACAGGTCACCTCTGAGCAGGCGGTATGCCACTGAGTAGAGCTGGAGTTTCTTTAACCGGGCAGCATATGGCATCTGTTTGAGCCCTTTGATCCTCTTGCAGAGGTACTTTTGGGGTCTTTCCAGTTGCTGCAGGTGTTTGGTAAGGTACATCCCAAAAGGGGCATTGTACTCGATTATGGGCCTGATGAGGGATGAGTAAAGAGGCACGATGACCTCCCCTGATCTAGATGTGAATCCCTTCATGATTAGGTGGGCTATATAAAATGTTTTTCTAACCACTTTGGCCACGTGGTTGTCAAATGAGAGATTGCTATCAACTTGGGTCCCCAGGTCCCTAATTACTTCTTCTGTACTTAATGGATTACCACCTATGTGGTAATTTGCGGGCACTGTTTTTGCCAAAGGGATGACTATACACTTTTTGGCATTTAGCTTGAGGCCATGGCTCTGGCACCAGTTCTCTGTTTCTATGAGGCCCTTTTGGAGGATGCTTGTGTCAGCTGGAGAGTCGATTATGGTGCCCAGTCTGCAGTCATCTTCAAACTTGGTCAGCCACAGTCCTTCCGTGTTGGCCTGTACCTCCGAGAAATATATACCAAACAAGAGAGGTCCCAGGACTGAGCCTTGTGGGACGCCACTTGTAACTGGTTTGGAGTCTGACATGGCTCCAGCAATTCTAACCATGTGGGTTCTGTCCTTCAGCCAGTTTGCAACCCATCTAGTGACATAGGGGTTTATATTTAAGCTGGTGAGCTTATCTATAATGCCTGAGTGGGGTATTGTATCGAAGGCTTTTGCGAGGTCCAGATAGGCTGTGTGGACCACCTTCCCTTCGTCAATGGCCTTGGTGACTGTTTCAAAGAAGTCAACCAGGTTTAAGAGGCAGGATCTGCCCTTAACAAAGCCGAACTGGGTAGGATCCAGTGTCTGTAGGTCCCCAATATCTTTATTTATGAGGTCCATGATGATCCTTTCCATAGCTTTGCAGACCAAGCTAGTCAGGCTTATGGGGCGATAGTTTCCAGGGTCCGTTGAGGCACCACCTTTGTGGAGAGGGACCACTGTTGCTGTACGCCACTCTTTGGGTACATATCAGGTAGTAAGGCTGAGATTGAACAGTAGTTTTATGTTTGGGTTTAGCTCTTCTTGGAGTCCATGTAGGACGCAGCCTAGGACACCGTCTGGTCCCATTGATGCTGTGTTTTTTGCTTTGGAGAGGGCGGCTCCCACCTGAGCATTTGAGATGTCAGGGGGGCAGCACTCTGCTGGGATAGATATTTGCCCTTTTGGTGGGGAGGGGGGAGAAGTTTGCGCTGAACCTGTCAGCTAGGATGTTGGCAATGTCTGTGGGTTTGGTGTATTTTTTGTCATTTTGGACTAATTCTGAGTATATCTGGGAATTCTCACCCAGGTTCCTAACATAACTAAAGAAAGCCTTGTGATTATCCTTAGTGTCCTGTGCAATTTTTCTCTCGAAGCTGGCCTTTGGCGATTTTATGAGTGCCCTTAGTTTTTTGCTAATACTGATCAGAGATGCCTTCCCTTTTTGGGATTTTGCTCTATCATGTAGTAGCTTCCTCCTTCTATTGTATAGTTTGTTTATGACTGGGGTCCACCAGACAGGACATCTGCCTTTGGAGGATTGGGTCTTGGTTTTATTTGGGATTGCATAATCCATGCATTCCTGAAGGTGTTCATAGAATGCATTTATAAAGGATTCTGCGGTCTGGGCCGTATTTTCCACAGGCCCGAGGGCTTTGAAGGATTCCACCTCGGTTTTGAGGAGTGTGAAATTTGCTTTAGAGAAGTTTTTCACTGTGGTTTTCTGGGCAGGGTGTAGGGTCGGGATGTGAATATCCAGTGAGATCAGTTTATGGTCTGATCTTACCAGTGAGGGATACACTTCTGGTCTGGAGCATAGAGCCCCCATGTTGGTGATGATCAGGTCCAGTATGTTTTCCCCTCTTGTGGGAGTGGTAACAAGTTGTTCCATAGCATTTGAGTTTATGAATTCTATAATTGTAATAGTCAAATGTGAATGGGACCCCCCCCCCCACCGTGGAGTATGGGTGGGGTTGTTACGGTCCATACTCCACGGTGAGGGGGGAGTTTTCCCATTCACATTTGACTATTACTATGGGTATGCATATCAATGAGGCAGAACAGCAACAGAATAATGTTTCCGGCATCCGGCCAACGTGAATGCAGTCCCGGTTGACCTACGACCACTGCACATATAACTTTAAAAGTGTAATGAATGCGTTCGTGCTGTACACACATTTAAATATGTAAAGGTGAACCATGTGTTTCGCATCAGTCCATAAACCGGACTACAGATATGTAAGTGTTACGGTCAGAAGTATGAAAGGCCACGTAAGCACAAATGTCTATTAAACATATGTAACCCATAATATGTATATGCAAGTGCGCCTGCGCGTGTGTGATCCACTCACAGCATAGCAAATGAATGCTGTTTCCTCCATGTTATATATACATGGCTCAAACCTGTTAACCCCTTAAAGTATGAAACCGGACAAAGCCATGCAAACTAGTGGTACAAATAGGGACAATCCCCAGATATGTGCCAGAACAAACATAGAAAGTGGATAGAATAACAGGTGTGTCAGTAGCATGTATTCTCTGAAAGGTATGAAGTCGTAACCTGAACTGCTTGTCATTATTTCCCAACGTCAGTCTTTAATGAAATGCCCTAAATTGCCAGATAGACACAAGGTTATGAAAAACAGACCGAAGATAAGAGGCAAACAGCTGTACATTCTGCGACAATCTGTACAGTTGAAAGGTATGGTATGGATATAGATATATGTGTATACACATAATACACAGATGTAAACCAAAGCAAATTATGAAATGAGGAATGTACATGTATATATGTATACACAACAAACATATGTCCCTGTAGATATAACACATGTACATAAATAGGCCACGGTACAGCTATTATGGGTAGACAAACAGACATGCACGAAAGGTGAATAAACCGCTGCTTTCCAAACCATTGGCCGGAAAGTACCAGTGTGACAGGCCGGCAAGTTCTACACTTTAAACATGAATATAGGTGTCCTTTGCAGGATCCCAAAAATTGATCCATACGAAGAGTCAACCGTCATTGACGCCGAAGAAGTAACAGCTGCAAATACGATATAGCTGTACATGCAACAGTAGCAGGTGCAAGGGTAATAACACATGTGTCGATAGAATGTATGACGTACAACCTGATATCCGGAGAGTGGGGAGTGCTTAGAAGTGTCTCCAGACTTTATTACCGCTCACATTAAGCATGTGTAATGGGTACTGTGGAGGGGTGTCAGGTATGGGAATCATGGGTATGCAGAAATGGGCCTAGGTGTTGGTTGGCACAGATTTATAAGGTCCGCCCCATGGGAGTGATGTGGGTATAGCACACGCCTATATTCTCAATAACTGTTCAAACCATCTACTGGATATTGTGTAAACCATTGTGGGAATATGCAGGGACCTATATCATTGTCATACCTCTCAACCTCTTAGACCAAGAAATCTGGACAAAGCCATCAATAATGGAGGGATAAAGGCCCAAAAATAGGTACACTTTTTAAATATGGCTCTTACAATCTAAGAAATTTGATAGAATAACAGATTTTGCATTAGCATGAATTTTCTGAAGGGTGTCAAGTCTGAAACGCAAATGTCTGTCATTATTTTCTGACTTCAAGCCTCAATAATTTGCCAGTGACTTACCATAAAACCACAATATTATGAAAAATAGACCAAATATATAAGGAAAAACTCTGGAAATTCTGCAAAAATCTGTACAGTTGATAGGTATGATCAGTGCCATGTAGGCGATTATCATGGATGGACATGCGTACGACCAACATGGTAACCATACCTGCCAAACTGTCATAATAAGACAGCTGCACTAAGGCGTAGTACATGAAATACAAATAGGGGGACTATATTAGATATACCCCAGACAAAGTCAGAATGTTGAGAGAATACTGGCATAGTCAGGAATACGGATGTTATGAGGGTTACTAATCATGACATAGAAATGTCAGTCATTATTATCTAACTGCACAGTCCGTAATGCCTTGCCAGTAATTTACCAGAAATGCACAATATTATGACAAATGTAACAAGATCATAGGTCAAACCTCGGGTCGTGTACCCATAATGTGTACAGGTGAGAGGTATTAAGGTAACCTGTCCTAAATAAAGGAACAGACCTAGTGATACTAGGTGGACAGGTGAGAAGAAAGACGTCAGGACAAATGACAAAACATGTACAAGTCTAAAGCATGTACCTCAACATATGTTAATGACAATGTATGCCCTGTGAAGGTCAATGTGGAAGGCAATAGACTCAAAAGGCAGGTGTTCCTCAGGGTGTCATGCAGTGTCACCGATACAGTGTCCAGTCCCCCATACTCGTACGTGAGCACTGCCACTGACGTAAAGCGCAAATACCGGCGTACACATAAGGTACATGATAGAATAAGTAGTGCGGATAAGCACCTGTTGGCCTCTGTGAGGAATACAACCCTCTGGGAGGGTGTGTCCTGCAATATAAATGTAATGGCATTTGTCCTGTGATGCCACCATACTTTGTGCGTATTGGTGTAAGAAAATTGATATCCTGTATCAGAAACATACTTCGCAACTGTTCAGATTTACACAGAATGTGAAGGGTTATACCCCATATGTTTGGTGTGTTCGCCCTAAAATCTGTACCTTTCTGGCAAATACCCGAGAACTGATGTCATTCAATAATGACAAACAGTTGAGTTTAAGACTCCAAATCCTCAGAAAAGTCATACTACTGCAAAAGCGATTATTCCGTCAACTATCTATGTTTGTAAGAGCAATATTTAAAATCTGCCCCTATATGTCCCGCCATCATTTTAGGCTTTGTCCACATTGTTGCTCTAGGAGGTAGAGAAGTATGATCAGAAATGGATACATGTCTGAGGAAACAGCATTGTCGACTGCAGCATAACTCAGAAGGTATGAAAAGCGCTGCAGTAGGAAGTTCCGTATTGGCCGCAGGTATGTGCTGACATGTCAAATGACACAGCAGTCTACATAAAGTACCCATAGGGCTGTCACCTGTACAAATGATGGCAGTGGGACATACCCACAGCCATGCACACACCACAAATAGAAATAACACACAGCAAAGCCTAGGCCATGATACACGAAGCCTCTGGCGTGTATGAGTACAGTGAGAGTACAGCAAGGAAAGATGTCTGCCAAGCTATGCAGCAAACTCCTGTAGGGGCGTGTAAGACCGCCCGTAACACAAACGTTGCACAGACAATGTTGGCATTTGCAACATACCTCAGTTGTATGTGAAAGCTATGCAAATATGTGATACATGAAACAGTCAGCTGTCCATGCAAGAGCAGTGTTATGTGCAGAAATGTACCCAGATGATAGGCGACTAACATTCTGCACATTGCTAAACGGAGCAATGACAGCTGCAAATACAGTATGAACACAGTGGAAGAAGCATGCCAATATCCAAATCTAAGGCCAGTGGCATTATTGTCCATTGGATATCAATAAAACTGTAGTTGTCCTCCCCCGATCTCTGGTGTGGAAGCGTAGCGCAGCGCCATGAGAACTCGCTGCGCTTCAAAAAAACACAAATATGTATAATATACAATACAAATGTAGATTTAGTTAGATGTTAGTACACCATGCAGATGAATGGCAAGCTGGAGACAACATGGCCACTGCATACTGGTTATCATGTGTGGAAGCGCTCTGCCTGAGATGTAACGAAGCATTTGTAGGCAATCTGATGCAAGTGAGGCTGAGGATAGTGAAGCACAACATGTCACGCCATATGGGCCTAAGCCTCAACAGTGTAGTGTGGGATAAGGGGACGAGTAGAGTACAAGATAGGTGACAACATCAGTGTGTATGTATAAAACACTGTACTCTTACCGGAGCAGTGTCACATGTTTGCTGTCAGTACTCAGTGGAAGAGTCATGTTATGAGGTATCCTAGGTAAGTCAGGAGACTCACGGTGTACTGCAAACCTGCCCACAGTGTGTCCATGCCTGTGTGCGCCAGTAAGCCCGAGTACACATGTGTGCACGTGTGTCAGCCTGTGTGCACGTGTGGAAGAATGAGTAGGCTACTGTACGAATGGTGAAGCCCGTCTAATGTCGTGTATGCCAGTGTACATGTTTGTATTATGTATACATGTGTACTACACACATCACACACATACTGCACACACACACATGCTGCCAATACTACACACATCAGTGAAATGGCACATGGATGGAGAATACAACATCAGAATTAACAGTGCTGTAAACTATGCTACATTGATGGTCACAGCTGCAATGCATCATGCCTGCTGATATACACCTGGAAGTATCTCAGTTTGTGTTAACAGCAGTCTAACATCAATACAGTGGAATAAAGCCACCGTGTGCATCAGCACCAGGTTAGTCTGATCTTGCATCAATGTTACACATCACAGGTGGTGGCACAGGTGACATCATATGCAAAGGGTGTGGTGTTACAATTCCAGAGATGTCATTGAGCCATCCAGTTTACACATAGGTGTGTGTGTGTGTGTGTGTGTGTGTGTGTGTGTGTGTGTGTGTGTGTGTGAGGGACAACAGTTGCTGCATGGCCCAATGGTGATGCAATGGGATTGTGTATGTGATAGCCCTAGCTGTTTGTGGTACGTGTGTGTATCTGCATATACACAAGTATAGCATGTGTCAGCCATATACAGGAGGTTGTGGGACAGTCACAGACTGTACCTGCCAGGCTGTACAGATTGCCATTTCTGGTCATGGACACCCCTCCATGCATTCAACAATATTCCAGTCCTGCACCTGGCAATGTATACACATACATTCTTGGGATCTGTATCACAACCTGTGGATAAACGGGAGTCAGTAATGTGAACCTGATTTGCATAGTATTGTCATTTAATACATAGTCATATGAGCCATAATCATCCTCCAAAGTAATAACCACTGCTGACTGTTGCTGAGTTGTGCACATGACCGTTTAAAGGTGCTGTACTATCATTGTTTTCAATGTCCCTTGTAATACCCAGCAACAAAATAACTGGTCACTACACAACTATAACCCAGGATCACTACAGCACACAGTATGTGCACTATCACAGAGCCATAGCAGATTTAGATACATCCAAGGTGATCACGTACACATAATGCGGCACATTCAATAGTGCTAATATCCACATACATATTACATATATATATATATATATATATATATATATATATATATATATATATATATATATATATACATATACACACACACACACACACACACACACACACACACACACACACACTTGGCAGGGTTGGGATTAGAACACAGACCTAACTACCTTATCACACTACAGCATTACGCATGTACAGAACATGCTACCATGATTACTAGATCACAGCAGTCACACAGACATACGTCTAGCTTGCTGACATCAGCATCAAAGGCAAAGACACCATACGGATTCTATGGAGAGTGAATACTGTAAAAGCAATGTACTGTTGTCATGCAACGGGAAACACCCACACACGCACACACGTGGCAGGATTGGGATTAGAACACAGACCTAACTACCTTATCACACTACAGCATTACGCATTTACAGAGCAGCTACGAGATTACTGAACACAGCACTCCCAGAGGCATACTTCTAGGTGGGTGACATCATCCGCAAAGGCAAAGACGCCGATAGGGAATGTATGTGGTGTGAGGCATCTAAAAGCATTACTGTGTCCCCAGGCAGCTGGAAACACACACACACACACACACACACACACACACACACACACAGAGGCACACACTTGATAGGGCTGGGAGTCGAACATACACCTAACTACCTTATCACACTACAGCATTACGCATTTACAGAATGCGCTACCGAGATTACTGAACACAGCACTCCCAGAGGCATACTTCTAGGTGGGTGACATCATCCGCAAAGACAAGGATGCCGATAGGGAATGTATAGAGAGTGAACAGTCTGAAAGCATATTAATGTCCCAAGGTAGACGTAGACAAACACACGGCAGTGGTGTGATCGGGGCAACTAAATATCTATGGAGCACTACAACAACACTACATAGATACGGGACGCACCACAGACAGTACACCCTTCAAGTCAGCAACCAGTGTGTTCAATGTAGGCATCAATCGTGACATTGAAAATGGACATCTGTTGCCTGGATGACCACCATCGCTATACAGGATGTCAATGGCCATGCCCACACACATAGTATCACACGTCTGTTTGGAATGTACTGTGTGTCCATCTACACAACAGCGTATTGGGCATGCTCACACACTTAGCAGTTGCAAAGGGCCGTCTTGCATGCACACGGATTATAAACACGGAAGGACGCAGTTTGGAATGTACTGTGTGTCCATCTACACAATGGCATACTGGGCATGCTCACACACTTAGCAGTTGCAAAGGGCCGTCTTGCATGCACATGGATTCTAAACACGGAAGGGCACAGTATGGTATTATTGTCCCCACGTACATGAAGGCCACACACATGTATTGACCAGTACACACTCAGGAGCTGTCACAGATGTCTCAGCTGCAGATCATAGAGGTACACACCACAATGTACAATGTAGCCCTCAGACATCACCATGTCATTGGACCAGCAATACATAGCCATACATTAACACAACACCATGTAACTCATGACCAGTGGACTGTACATAGGTCTACAGCAACTGTGCAGACTACACATGTACCGACAGGGTTCCATCATGTGTTATGCATTGCAGTGATACCACTGTACATAACCAGGTCGGCTCTACACATACCAGGGACCCTGGGTCTTACACAGCTGTGACAGATGACTGTCACTGTACACCAACGAACACAAATGTTTGGCTATGTCATACATGTAATTTCAGTGGATATGTGCATGGACCACACACACAACACATATGTACATAGAATAGTTTTTGCTGTCCTCCGTGCAGACAAGTGGCTATGGCAATCATACGTACGCAAATGGAAGGTGGGTCCATGGCTGTTGAATGCTAACAGTACATGAGGTAGCAATGTTGACCGAGGACACATTCCCTCTGTACTAGTTACCCATGACACCCATCATATCATACAACAGTCCATGTGTTATGTATGTCAACACACATGTCCACCAATTGCAATGCATACAAACATGGCTACATGACAGGCATGTAGGACCAACACACATGTACAATCTGTAGTGTGCATGCAACTACCATGCATGTGCAGTAGTTGATGTAAGTAACTCATCTGTGCCTAACTACAACATGCAGTTGCAATGCAGCCCCATCATTGACACCTGTATATGGTGACATACTGACAGTATGGTAGGATGTACAGCAGGTATGGATGGATGTGTGTACATAAAGTGGTGATCCACCTGTGTAGATGGATGTTTGCCGGGGATGGCTCACAGGTGTGTAACACGCCATCCTACCATTACATGTGCAAACAGTATGCTATGTTACCGTTACTTGATGGTGGAGACATAAAACCTACACAGCGGTCAGGTGTAACCCACAGTACGTCACTTGACACCTGTAACACTTACATTCTCACGTGTGCATATAGCAGCACAATTGCCGAAGGTAGCGTTGGTACATATAATGTGGCCAATACTGCTGCATGTCTGTCGGAAGTATCATCATATAGCAGGTGTATCATTCACAGTACTGCCATGTTTGTTTGCTTGTGTGACCATATATGCCACATATGGTGGGGAATACATCCACATTGTTACACACCCCTGTACACTGTTGTAGAGATCTGTACATACTGCAGTGTGGAAAGCATGACGTAGGCAGGTGTGGTGTGTGTATCACACACATCAGCTATCCATATGTGCATGACATTAGTGGTCTCCACAGTGTGTGTGTGTGTGTGTGTGTGTGTGTGTGTGCGTGTGTGTATGTAGGTATGTATGGCTGTCTGGTTCATGGAATGAGGGTATATGCTACCCA